>NC_082655.1:50856089-51159119 GCF_028023285.1 Balaenoptera ricei
ATAATCTTTAAAAAGTTCTACAAATCTGAATAGAATTTAAGGAAAAGATATTGATAAAAGGGATCAGAAAAATGATACTAGAAGTGAAAGAAAAAGGAGATCCAAGTAAGCATAATTTATATTCCTGAGAAATAAAACCAAATAGAGCCAGAAGTAAAGAGAAAGATTAAAGACATAATTTATACACACACATGGGCATGTGCACACACACACACATATATAATCACACATATACTTACACATAAAGAGTTATCCCTTGGTATCCACAGGGGATGGCTTCCAGGGGCCCCGAGCCATATACCAAAATCTGCAGATGCTCAAGTCTCTCAAATAAAATGACATTGTACAATGAATACATTGATCTTCTGAATCTGAGAATGTGACATCCATAAATCCTGAGGGCCGATTGCATATTTACTGAAAAATGTCCAAGTGTCAGTGAACCCATGCAGTTCAAACCTGTGTCATTTTAGGGTCAACTGTACATATTAAAGAAATAACTGATACTACAGATTAAAATAAACTGTGTTCTAAGAAAAATTGATACAAAATGATTCACCAGTAAACATATATTTTTAATTAAAGCATCCTATGGAAAAGTAAGTCAGTCACTTAGAGAAAAAATCAATCCAAACTTAGAATTTTCAATATCCAAATTTCAATGGCAAAATAAAATCAACCTTTGTCCAGAAATCCCTCAATGTCATGATATGTGATAAAAAAAACTTATCATTTATATATTTTAAAAAACAGATAAATTAAAAACCAAAACAAACAAACAAAAAAACAGACAAATCATTTCAAATATGCAAAACTCAGATAAAATATGAGGTGACGCTATGTCACAGTGTGACAAGACCCATCTATGCCTGTAGTTCTATGTTGGTATTAAGAGTTTCATTTTTCACAATTAAAGATCTTGATTTGGACAATAACATTTATAGTCATAATAATAATAAGCCCTGCTTAAAACACACACACACACACACACTTGATGACAAAATTCAACCATCTAAAAGAGATTTACAAATAAAGAATTCAGAAAGGCAACATATGACTTTCAGTTTCAACTCTGAGATATAAAGAATTTAGATATTATTTCTTACAATCTAAAAAGAAAAAAAGCTGAACAAACTTAAAACCAGTGACCTTTCTTGGACCTATCAGAGAATTGTGGTTATAAGGCAAATAACCCCTTGGTATCTGTAGAGAGAGGTGAATACAGTGAATCACAGCCATCAACTTACCTGGAGAAGAATTGCTGGAGCCTTAAAATGATAAGGCACATGTAAACAGTAACTAAGTAATTGCTGTAGATAGAGTGTGGACTAGCATGACAGAAACTCCTGGGGGCTGTGGTTTTACTGGGTCCCCCAAGCTTTCATGAGTTTTACCTACAGGAATGCCCACCAGGTTCTCGATGTGGAATGTCAAGAAAAATCTTCCTATTTTGGCAAAGGGAAGGGAAAAGTAATTATTTAGAAATTAATCCTAGAATTAATGTTCTCTAAAATAAAGGACTGGTTCAGAGGAAAAGATCTTAACATAACATAATCTCATCCAAAATAGGGAAGGGAAACTATCCAACTCCATTTCCTTGTAGACTTCCTGTCTCACCTAAAGGAGGAATAAATGCTGAGAATCTCTTGTGAATGTCACAGTCCAGGGACAGAGGCCCACTAAAAGACAATTTTATTCATAGGATTATGAATTTATTTTACCTACTATAACATCAACAGGGGTACAGTATATTATCAGTGGATTATAGTTGAAAGAGCTACAAGGTGAAGATTCCATTTAAGAAGGAGCTTCTTAGGGAAACTCAAAGAAAATAAGGGAGGAAAATATAAGGACACTAGAGAAAATTGACACCTATAGCTATAACAAACATTAAACACAGCCCAACTCCCAGTCAGATTAAGATAATACTTAAACTAAATATGCTAAAAGTCTATTTACCACATTTTCTATTACCCTATATATCATATCCAGCTTTCAACAAAAGATTACAAGGCATGATAAAAGCCAAGAAGAAAAATAGTCTGAAAAGACAAAGTATCAGAACTAGACGCAGATATGGCAGAGACTTTGGAATGATCAGAGTTTAAAATAACTATGATTAAATTTTAAGAACTCTAATGTAAAAAGTAGACAATGTTCAAGAAGAAATGCATAATGTAAGCAGATGAACATTCTAAGAAAGAATCAAAAGGAAATGTTACACTCTAAGAACTAAAACAGTAATGAAGAATGTCTTTGATGAGCTCAGTAGTAGAGTGGACACAGCTGAGGAAACAATCAGCAAGCTTGAAGATAGGTGAAAGGAAACATCTCAAATTGAAACGTGAAGAGAAAAAAGAATGTGAAAAACAGAACTGAATATCAATGAACTGTGGTACAATTTCAAAAGATATAACATATGTATAAATAGGATCAGAATGAGAAGAATAGAGAAGGGAGTAAAAGAAATATTTGAAGTAGTAATGGCTGAGAATTTTTCAAAATTAATGACAGACAACAAGCCACAAATCCACAAAGCTCAGAGCACAAAAAATAAATAAATGTACTGAAAAATCTACACCTATGCATATCGTACTCAAACTGTAGAAAAAAACAAAGAGAAAATCTTGAATCACTTTATGTATAGAGGAAAAAGAGTAAGTGCTACAGTGGTTTTTTAATCATAAATCATGCGCACAAGAATGGAGTGAAGACAATGAAGTAAAATATTTAAATTGATGAAAGAAAACCAACCCAGAATTCGGTATGCAGTGAAATTATCCTTAAAAAGTGAATAAAAAATGAGGACTTTCTTAGACATACAAAAACTGTGGTAATTCATTGACAATAGGCCTGACTCTTGAAAGAAATGTTAAAAATAAGTTCTTCAGGGAGAGGAAAATAATACAAGTCAGAAACTCATATCTACAGAAAGAAAGAAGCATGTTAAAGAAGAAATGAATGGAGGTAAAATAAAATATTTTTTCTTAATTTATCAAACAGATAATGGTTTAAATAATACTAATAACACTGTATTGGGTAATTAAAGTATATGTTTAATTGGAAAGCAATATTTTAAGGAATGGGATAGGACAGAGAAATTTGGACGACTCTATTATAAGCTAAATGTACTCCTTGTGATGCAATATACTGTTATTTGAAATTTGACTTAGATTAGTTGTGAACGTATACTGCAAAATCAAAGGCAATGACTAAATTTTTAAAAAGAAAGTACAATTGATATGTTATGATAATAGAGAAAATTTAATACTGTAAAATGCTTTATTAAAACCAAAGAAGGAAAAACAAAGCACAAGCAAAAGAAAAAAATTTTAAAAAAGGAAAGAAATAGTAACATAATGACATGAAACTGTCAGGTCCTGGAGTTTGTCTTCCATATCATATGAATGAATCTACTTTCTTTTTCATCTCAACTGGAAATATTTGGAAAAGGAAAACCAGTCCAGCTATTAATAACAATGCTCATAATTTCAAATTCAGTGATGGTGATTGTGGTGTGATTTCATATTTCTTGTCTACTTTTTTCAACACAAGAAGAGTGACTTAATTTCAAGTAATTAAGAAAAGACATAAAAAGTGATGTTCTAGTGATATAGGAGGAAACAAATGAAAAGAACCAAAATATTCAGACTACCTTGCAAATTTCTTCAATTTTGCATAGTTCACATCTTCTTAAAACAAAAACAAAAAGGGAAATCAAGATGGTGCAATAGAAGGATGTGGAGCTCACCTCCTTTGACAAATACATTTACATGTGGAACAATTCTTACAGAACACCTACTGAATGCAAACGATCTCATACATCCAAAGCTGCCAGAAAGATCACCTTGTAACTGAGTAGGGTGAAAGAAAAAAAATGAATCAAATGATACCTATGCCTTGGGTGGTAGCTGTGAAAGAGGAAAGGTTTCCTCACACTGGGAACATTATTCACCATTTGGGAAATTACCTGAGAGTGATAGGGTGTTTCAGAGGCTCAGAGGAGAGGGTTGCAGTTGTATTGCAGCAGGCAGAACAAATAGAGACCAGGACAGATGGTCATGGCCACCTCATGTCAGGCTTCAACAGACAGACTTGAGGAGAGGACTGAGCTTGGCTAGACAGAGACAGCCTGAAGGGATTAGTGTGTGGTCAAAGTTGCAACTAAAGGGTGTATGCAGGATGGAGCCCACGTCTGTCATAGAAACCCCATTGTTAATGCCCACACAAAGGGAGGGGCATGGATCTGCCATAGTAACCTCATTCTTGGGGTGCTCACAGCAAGTGCAGCTCCACCTCTATGAGAATTGGGAGGATGCAAGCACCATAGGTTTCCCACATGTGGAGGTGGTGCTGAAATCTGATCCTTGTCCCAGTGGCTGTGCCATCCACTGATTTACTCCACCGCTGGTGGCTTTGTAAGCCCAGCACCTGCAGGACACCTGAGCAGATTAATAGTGCTCCTGTGGCTGGGCAGGTTGGTTGTTAGCAGCTGTGGGCTCTTGAGGTGTTCACATGATGACAGGGCTGGGGTCTGCATTGATTCAACAGCTCCTAAAGTGGGTACAGGTGTATGACTACACCAGTCCCAGTGCCTGACTTTGGCAGATCTGCACTGGTGTCTTTAGGAGCACAGAGCCTGAGGGACACCCAGGCTGATTGCCTGCATTCCCACTGTTGACACAGGGCCAAAGGCAGTGTCAACAACAGTGTACCTTGTAAGTCTACACAATGGGTAATGTGTGACACCACAGAGCACACTGCCTGGTGGACAGCTCCTGCAGATGGATACTCAGTAGCTCCTCTCCCAGCAGGATTGCTCCAGTCCTGCTTACTTCACACTGCAGCTCAGAAATGGATATGGAGGATTCTCCTCCAATAATTGGGGAGCAGACCCTGCCTCCAACAGTGCTGTGACAACCACAGAGAAAAGAGGAGGCCCCACTCAACATCCAGTGCAGTCACTGGTCACCATGACACCAGTCACACCCTCTATCAAGAGAATAAAGGACAGCACACATGAAGGAAAGATATGGCAAGCATCCACACTATAAAAACAGCCCTCACACCAAAAATATTAGATTCTCACAGGTTGCACAGGGGTGCTTCAACATAAAAAAAAACATCCCTTCAAAACCACAGTAGATCACTGTTTCTCCTAGAATCAGAGAAACATAAGTAAAATGAAGTAGCAGAGTAACCACTCCCCACTAAAATATCAAGAGAATTCCCCTGAAAGAATAAACAATGAAACAAACCCATCCAGTCTACTGGACCCTGGGTTCAGAAAGGAGGTAATAAATATGCCGAAGGACTTAAGAAAAGCTACCAACAGAAATGTGAATTACTGTAAAAAGGAATTAGAAAAGAAAAATTAGAAAACTCATTTGCTGAGATGAAAGCTGAGCTAAAGGCAACATATAGCAAATGGATAATGCAGAAGAACAAATAAGTGATCTGGAAGATAGAATAATGGAAATCACCAAATCAGAACAACAGACAGAAAGACAAATAAAAAAAGAATGAAAGCAATATATGAGACCTACAGGATAATATAAAATGCATCAATCTATGCATAATAGGAATCCCAGAAGGAGAAGAAAGAGAAAAGAGGATCAAAAATGTATTTAAAGAAATTATGGCTGAAAACTTCCCAAACCTAAAGAAGGAAACAGATATCCAGGTACAAGAAGCACAGAGGGTCCCAAACAAGATGAACCAAAACAGACCTACACTAAGACATAATTAAAATGGCAAAAGTTAAAGAGAGGATTCTAAAGGCAGCCAGAGAAAAACAAAGAGTTAATTACAAGGGAACCCACAAAAGGCTATCAACCAATTTATCTACAGAAACATTGCAGGCTAGAAGGGAGTGGCAAGATATATTCAAAGTCCTGAAAGGGAAAAAACTGCAACCTAGGATGTTCTACCTAGCAAGATTATCACTTAGAATAAAAGGAGAGACAAAAAATTTCTCAGATAAGCAAAAAGTAAAAGAATACAGCAGTACTAAACCTATCCTAAAAAATATTGAAAGGTTTTCTCTAAATAGAAAAGCAAGAATATAGAGGAAGAAGCAAAATTAAATTAGAAAGTAAATCACTTAGATAAGCCAGTATGCATATTTTTTTTTTTTTTTATTTTGTGAAAGCAGTTATAACTACAATGAACAGCAAAGGGATAAACATGAATATGTAAAAGAGAACATCAAAATCATAAAATGTGGGGGAGAGGAATAATAAAATATACATTTTATTTTAGAATGTGTTTTAGCCTATATAACTACCAGTCTAAAGCAAGTAGATATAGTAATGAGTTTACAAACTTGAAAAACAGGGTAACCACGAATCAAAAATATACTATAGATTCACAAAAACCAAAAAGAAGAGAATATAAGCATAACACAAAATCAAACCACAGTAGAAAAATACAGAAAGAAACAAAGAAGAAATACAGAATCAACTGGAAAATGAGGTTTAAAATGGCAATAAATACATATCTATCAATAATTACCTTAAATGGCAATGGACTAAATGTTTCAATAAAAGGACACAGAGTGGCAGATTGAATAATAAAACAAGAGCCTACAATGTGCTGCCTACAACAGACCCACTTTAGGGACAAGGACACACACAGATTGAAACTGAGGGGATGGAAAAAGATATTTCATACAAATGGAAATGATACAAAATGGGCGTAACAATACTCATATCAAACAAAATTGACTTTAAAATAAAGACCATAAAGCAAAATAAAGAAGAACACTATATAATTATAAAAGGATCGATGCAAAAAGAGAATATTACACCTGTTGACACATATGCACTAAATTTAGGAACACCTAAATACATAAAACAAATACTAAAGGACATAAAAGGAGAAATTGACAGGAATGCAATAAAGTAGGAGCTTTTAACACCTCAGTGACATCAATGGACAGATCTTCCATACATAGAATCAATAAGGTAACAGAGATCCTAAGTGACACAATAGAACAGTTAGACTTAATTGATATTTTCAGGATATTCCATCCAATGGGGGGAAAAAAGAAAACAGAATACATGGCCTTTTCAAGTGCATGTGAAACATTTTGGATTTTAAAATTGCATCCAAAAAAGTAACATACTTATAAGAATAAACCTCGCCAAGGAGGTGAAAGACACATGTGCTGAGAACTATAAAACATTGCTAAAGTAAAGTGAAGACGATTCAAAGAAATAGAAAGATATCCCATGCTTTTGGATTGGAAGACTTAATATTATTTAAAATGGCCATACTACCCAAAGTAATCTACAAATTTAATGTGATCCCTATCAAACTATCCATGACATTTTTCACAAAACTATAGCAAATAATCCTAAAATGTGTATGAAATCATAATGACCCAGAATTCCCAAAGCAATCCTGAGGAAAAAGGACAAAGCTAGAGACCTCCCAGACCTCAGACAATACTACAAAGCTACACTAATCAAAACAGTGTTGTATTGACACAAAAACAGACATATGGATCAGTGGAACAAAATATAGAGCCCAGAAATAAAACCACACACCTATGGTCAATTAATCTTCCACAAAGGAGGCAAGAATATGCAATGGAGAAAAGACAGTCTCTTCAGCAAGTGTTGTTGGGAAAGCTGGACAGCTGCATGTAAGTAAATGAAGTTAGAACACTCTCTCATACTGTACATAAAAATAAATTCAAAATGACTTAAAGACGTAAAAATAAGACATGACACCATAAAACTCATAGAAGAGAACATAAGCAAAATATTCTCTGACATATATTTTAATAATGTTTTCTTAGGTCAGTCTCCCAAGGCAATAGAAATAAAAGCAAAAATTTAAAAATTGGACCTAATCAAACATAAAAACTTTTTCACAGAAAAGGAAACTGTAAAGAAATTGAAAAAAACAACCTACAGACTAGGAGAAATTATTTGCAAATAATATGAGCAACAAGGACTTAATTTCCACAATATACAAACAGCTCACACAACTCAATATCAAAAAAACAAACAATCCAATCAAAACATGGGCAGAAGATCTAAATAGCCATTTCTCCAAAGAAGACATACAGATGGCCAATAGGCACATGAAAAGATGCTCAACACTACTAATTATTAGAGAAATGCACATCAAAACTATAGTGAGATATCACCTCACACCGGTTAGAATAGCCATCATTAAATGTCTACAAATAACAAATACTGGAGAGGGTATGGAGAAAAGGATGCCCTCCTACACTATTTGTGGGAATGTAAATTGGTGCAGACACTATGGAAAAGAGTATGGAGGTCCCTTAAAAAACAAAAAAACAAGTGTTACCATATGATCCAGTAATCCCACTCCTGGGCATATATCCTAGAAAACTCTAAATTGAAAAGATACATTCACTTCAACGTTCATAGCAGCACTATTAACAAGAACTATGTCCAAGATATGGAAACCATCTAAATGTCCAATGTCCATTGAGAGGTGAATGGATAAAGAAGATGTGAGATATATATATACTTATATATATATACACACACATGCACACACACACAATGGAATACTACTCAGCCATTAAAAGAATGAAATAATGCCATATGCAGCAACATGGATAGACGTAGAGATTATCATACTAAGGGAAGTAGGTCAGAAAGAGAAAGACAAATATCATATGATATCACTTATATTTGGAATCTAAAACATGATACAAATGAACTTATTTACAAAACAGTTCATATTTACAAAAATATGAACTTTGAGAATCTTAATCTTAAAATCCAGCCCAAAACTCTGAAAATGAATCAATAGCAAAAGTCTGTCTATGTCACTTACTGTTTTTATAGGAACAGTAAAAAACATTCTTCATCAGATAAAACAAAAACAGTTTTTAACATTCAGGTTAAAAGGTGACATAGCATTTAAGAGCTGAAGATGTATATAATCTTTCTTATCTACAGAAACCTCATGACTAACTACTACTGTTTTCCTAACATTAGTATGAGCCAGGGGAAAAGAAGTGTGGACTACTATTGCCTTTGGGTTGCTGTAGTATTCACTAATAGTATTGAGAAGTATGCATCTCACCTACTTCTAGGAATGGCATCATGATCTCATTGGACAGGCATTTTGTTTGTTTTTTTGAAATTCTAATCATTTTACAAGAAAAATTTGTAAATAGACTACCACATAAATCAAGGCATCCAGATTGCTAAACACCTAATCATTCTATTGGATTGGCCAAAAAGTTCGTTCTGGGTTTTCGTAAGAGCTTATGGAAAAACCTGACTGACCTTTATGGCCAACCCAATATTTTGTGATAGTCCCACTGCCAGGAGTTAATCAGCTTTAAGTTAGAGGAGCACTCCCCACAAGAGACCACCCCAATTGACACCAACTGCAAGTTCAAGGGGTTCTCAAAGCCAGCCTCAATATTGCTAATTTTCTAGAAGGACTCACAGAACATACTAAAAGCTATTATATTCATGGTTATGGTTTATTACAAGGAATAGATCCATAAAATCAACCCAGAGAAGTACATAGGGGTCCAGGGAAATACCAAATACAGAGCTTTTCTAGTCCTCATCCTGTGAAGTCAGGACACATTTCTTTCTTGGTATGAATCAACAAGATCTATGGAGTATTGTCAACTAGGGAAGCTCAATCAAGCCATGGTGTTCAGAGCTTTTATTGGGACACCAGTTACATAAGTATGATTGATTCATTGATTGCCCATGTAGCTGATCTTAGTCTCCAAGTCAACTGATGCTGGATGACTTAAAGCATCCATACTAAATCATATCACTGTTTTTTCTGGTGTGGCCTGCCCCCACCTAAAATCATATTGTTACTTCTCTGGGGCTAGAGTGGCCCAGACCAGAAGCCATCTCTGGAGAGCACCTTGCCTGAGGCTGCCTTGTTGGGGTTTCTCTGTCTTTCCTACTCATTTCTGTATGATCTTTCTACGTTCAGTAGCTGTTCAATCAAACCTCATGCTCCCTTCAAAAGGAATTGCTCTACATGTAGGTGTAGATTTGGTGTGTTCATGGAAATGCATGAGCTTAAAATCTTCCTACGCTGCCATCTTAGACACCTCTGTATTCAAATTTTCTTTTGTTTTACCTAAAGTCTTTATTCTCTTCTAGGATCCCATCCAGTATACCAAATTACAAATAGTTATGTTTCCTTAAGGTCCTCTTGACTGACAGTTTCTCAGACTTTCCTTGTATTTGATGACCTTTACTGTTTTGAGGAATACTGGCCAGGCATTTTGCAGAATGCCCCACTATTGGAATTTGTCTCATGTTTTTCTCATGATAAAACTGGTGTTATGGATTCAGAGAAGGAAGATCACAGAGGTAAATTACCATTTTTATTCCATCATGTCAAGGATACACGCTATCAATATTGTTCATGACAGTTAATGTTGATCTTAATCACCTGGCTGAGGTAGTGTCTGTCAGTTTTCCTCAACGTAAAGTTAGTCTGCCTTCCTCCTTTCCATTCTGTAATCTTTGAGCCAAGTCACTTTGTTCAGCCTACAGTTAAGAAGTGGAGAGTTATACTCTCCCTACTGGAGGGCAGAGTATCTACATAAATTATTTCAAATTCTTCTACAAAGAACATTTATCTTTCCTCCTCTATTTACTAAATTATTCATTCATTTATATTTTATGACATGGATATGTATTTTATTTGGTAGATTGTAAATTAACACTGCGTATTTTGTTGCTTATACCATTCTAGCTTTTGCTTTGAGAACTCTTTCAGTTGACTTTGTTGCTCCTTTGAGTAAATGCATTGTTTAAACAAACATGAACTGTCATAATATACTCCTCCATATTAAATAATAAGCCTAAGAAAGTACTAAGAGCTGTCTTCAAAAGCAATACATATTTACCTGTGCTCTTTCTCTGGCCATGTGTTTCTTCTTGTTCCTTCTTCTTATTTTATAACGATCCCTTCTGCCATTGTCAAGATGAATAACCCAACAAGAACAGATGAACTTCAATATAATGCAAAACACTATTTCTTCCCCATATTACAGAATTCTTCTGTTTCAGCTTAGTAAATTATTGTGGCATAACTAAGTTTTATAATTCAATGTCAGGGGCAAACTGAAAAACACTAAAAATGAAAGATGTCTCCTATAAGGAAAAGTAATCTTGTCAGCTTTTATTTAGCTCTGTACAATGATCTAAGTAAAACCTCTTACTACTTGCTGGAACTCATAAATGTTTTGGCACAAAAATTTTGTAAGCTTGGGTCAGCTACACGTTAGCATGTGTGTAGTGAAGTTGGCAGATAGTCCAATGGGGGAAAAAAAACAGTATATGTGTTGTTGACATCTCAGACTCATGTTTCCCTTGAGTCCTGAAAGTGAACGGAGTTTCTGAAGGCAAAATATTTAAATAATATACATAGTTTTACATGGGAATTTAGAATAAATACAGATATGGTCTGTATTGTTGAAGAACTGCCTTTATAAACATCCACATCATTCTAAGTATTAGGCAGTTTAAATTACATACTGTTTAGCCTTTTAAAAACCAATAACAAACAATTTCTAAAAGTAAAATTTCTTTTTCTCTTTGTAACAGAAGACATGGACCAGTGATATCTTCATTTTGTGTTCTGTACAAGCTTCTCAATCTGATAGATTTCCTATTCTTTTTCTTAATTTCCTAATTTGTTTAGTCAGTATTCAGGTATGTTTTATTCATCTGTAGTTTCACATTCAATTACTTTATGTTAACAAGGAATAACAAGATTAATTGCAGCTTTTTACACATTTCTTTGGTTTAAAGACAACATAGAATATGTCATTTTAGCAGGACCTAATACTTATTAACAGTTTTTAAAATTTTAAATGTATTTACATATTTATATTTATATAAGTTAACAATCCAATTGCATTTATTCAATGTGTTTAACTCATACCTAGTATCTCTTGTAGGGCCTATCTAATTTTATGCCTTTCCACATTGACTATAGCTTGTTGCTGATTCACAACCAGTATTACTATTGAACTTGTCCTGTGGTATTTTCACTTATTTCCAAGTTTTCCTCTTCTCTTATGTCTGTCTTCATTGCAGAGAAGTTTCTTTCTGCCTCTTCCATTTAATTACAGTAAAGTTTCACTAGAACTCTTCTACCATTTCTTAAAGTTCCAATAGTTCAGTCATACTTTTATTTTTAGAAAATTTTTAAATATGATCTGACATACTTTAAAAATTAAGTTAGTCCTAGAAACACACTTATTATTCTTATAACACCCTTATGAACTATGTTAACACCTATGATAATAGCTATTAGTTCAGAAATGTAACCAACTTTTATACCTGTCTACTTGTTGGGTCATTATTTAGAAATTCAAATGTATTGCTTTCTTCCAGTCACTGGAATTTTTCAGGATTTCTGAAAGTGATCAAGTGATCATTATGCCTTCCTGAACCTTGAGGTATCAAACTTGTAAATTATGTAAAACCTTAATGTAATAAATGGAGTTTCCTCTCTCTCATATTCTACTCACTGGTTCTTTTTCCAATTACATAGCAGCAAGTTCAAATCCATGCCTTCATAGAAGTTATACAAGTACAAATGTAAACAGAAGGAAACTTTGTTTAAACCAACTTAGTCAACACCATTTCAGAAGGTTTGGGGAAGATACACTTGTCTTGTGAGTGAGAGAGAATTTAGAAAACCTTTGTGAAGATAGTGTTTCAATCTCAAAATTAGACTCTCTGACTCTCAACTGTATTCATAAACAGTAGTTGTGGGAAAAAGTAAAAGAGCCAAAGTAATCAAGCTCCTGCTCCCAGTAATAAGGGGAAGGGAAGAGTAACTATTGTGAAACATGCTCAGAGTCTCTACTTTTGGGAGTAGGTGGATTTTTTTAAAAAGCCTTGTCCTACCAGCTGGAAGAAGGGCATTTATCTCACTCCAGACCCTCTAGACTTTCTGTCTCACTTAAGGATAGAAAAAGTAGAGTCAGTGGGGGTCAGGCCTTCAAGGAAATTGATTGGGAACACTGTAACCAGGGAAGTCTCTAGGAAGCACAGGGTAAGAGGAATACCTATACTATTGGAAATATATTTGTCAAACCACATTTCCAATACACAGGTCACAAAAACACTAAAATTTAATGGGAATATTATAGAATACTCCCCATTCTTCACACCTTACCACCACACCAACATGAATCTAGAATAATAATGGCGACTGCATCTGAAAGAGCTGCAGGACACAAACTCTTTTGAGGAGAAGTGCTTCAGGAAGCCCAAAGTTAAGAGTGAAAGAATAAATAAGGTCACTAAAGGAATTTGAAGTCTTTGACACAGCTACAGGAAACATTAAACACAGCCCAACTTCTAGCCTTAGTAATATAAATCTTTATACTAAATGCCTGTTTACTTCCATTCCTATCTCATTTTCAATAAAAGATGCAAAGTATACCAAGGCACACCAAAAATCTGAAGAAAAAAAATAATCATACAACTAGATCAGATATGACACACATGTTGGATTAATCAGACAAAAAATTTAAAATAACTATAATTAATATATTAAAGATTCTATTGAAAAATTAAACAATACACAAGATAAGATAGTCCATTTCTTCAGAAAAATGGAAACTATAAGAAAGAATCAAATGAAAATGCTAAAAACAAAAGACAGCACATTAGAAATGACCTTCAGTGGGTGCAACAGTACACTCAACATAGCCACAGAAATAATCAGAGAACTTGAAAATAGGGCAATAGAAATTATGCAAAACAAAACACAAATGTTTAAAAGGGATTCAGAAAACACATCAAAGAACTGAGGGACAATGTAAAACTATGTAACACACTCAAAATTGAAATTCCTGATGCTACAGAATGAAAGAATGGAGCAGAGAAAATATTTTAAGAAGTAATGACTACGGATTTTCCAAAGGTAGTGGTAGATACCAAACTGCAAATGTAATAAGCTCAGACAGAGAGTAATAAGCAAGAAAAACAGCTAAATATTAACGAAATAAAGAAAAATCTTGAAAGCACCCATGAGGAGAAAGACACAGCAGAACAATGATTAAAATTACAGTATATTTCTTATCAAAATATATTCAAGCCAGAAAAAGTAATTTTGAACAGAAAAAGAATCAACTGAGGATTCTATACCCAGATAGATGATCTTTCAAACACTGAGGATATAAAGACTCTCAGACAAACAAAAACAGAGATGATTCTTTGCCAACAGACCTCTATTTTACCAGAAATATTAAAAGAAGTTCTTCAAACCAAAAAGAATGTAATATAGGTCAGAAACTTGGACCTTCAGAGAACAAGAGTATTGTAAATGGAATAAATGAAGATGAAATATTCGATATAATTACTTGAAGAGATACTAGAGTGAAGCAATAATAACAGCAATTTTCTATGTGCTTAGAGCATGTTTAAAAATAAAATATATGACAAGAATGGCACAAGGCATGGGAGAGATGAATTGGGAACATACTCTTATAAAGTCCTTATAATGCATGTGAAATTTTATACTGTTATTTGGAGATTACTAAAAATGTATAACTTAAACCCAAGGAAATTGACTAAAAATGTGTTTTTTAAAGGCAAACAAATAGAAGTCAATAGAAAAGACAAAATTTAATTATAAAATATTCATAATTAAATCTAGAGAAGGCAGGAAAATGAACAAGTGCAACAAAAGTAAAACACCTTGGAAGACAATTGATTTTAATCCAATTATTTCAATTGATACTTTAAATTTGAATATTTAAACATACTAAAAGACAGAAAATTTGAGATTTGATTTAAAAAAAAGCTAACTATATGCTATTTATAAGAAACTCACTGGAAGTATGACTTAAATAAGTTGAAAATAAAAGGAAAGAGAATTAGATTTCACATATATGATCAACTGTTTTTTGACAAAGATGCAAAGGAAATTCAATGAGGAAATTATAGCCTTTTCAATAAAAATTGCTCCAACAATTGAAAGTCCATAAGGAAAAACAAAAACATGGAGACATATATCACATCTTTTAAAAAATTAAGTGGAAATCAAAGATCTAAATGTTAAATAACAAATTAAACCATTTTAGAAAAATTTCTAGGAAAATAATCTACAACACCTTGGATTTTGTGGTGAGTTTTTAAATTTATTTTTTAAAAATTTTATTGCAGTATAGTTGATTTACAATATTGTCTTAACTTCAGGTGTACAGCATAGTGATTCAGACTTTCTTTTTTTTTTTTTTTTTTTTGCCGATTATAATCCGGTATAGGTTATTACAAGATAATGGGTAAAGTTCCCTGTGCTGTATAGTAAATCTTTGTTGCTTATCTATTTTATGTATAGTAGCTTATTCCTAATTTGTCCCTACTCCCCTACTTTAGTAACCATAAACTTGTTTTCTATGTCTCCAAATGTGTTTCTGTTTTGTATATAGATTCACTTGTATTATTTTTTAGATTCAACATATAAGTGATATCATACAATATTTGTCATTCTCTGTCTGACTTATTTCACTAAGCATAATATTCTCTAGGTCCACCTCTGTTGCTGCAAATGGTAATATCTCATTCTTTTTAAGGCTGAGTAACATTCCATTGTACATATATATCGCATCTTCTTTATCCATTCATCTGTGATAGACACTTACTTAGATTAATTCCATGTCTTGGATGTTGTAAATAATACTGCTATGCTATGAACATTGGGGTGCATGAATCTTTTTGAATTATGGTTCTCTCCAGGTATATGCCAGGAGTGGGATTGCTGGATCACATGATAGCTCTATTTTTACTTTTTTAAAGGAACCTCCATACTGTTTTTCATAGTGGCTGTACCATTCCCACCAACAGTGTAGGAGGGTTTCCTTTTCTCCACACCCTCTCCAGCATTTATTATTTGAAAACTTTTTGATGATAGCCATTCTGACTGCTGTTAGGTGATACCTCATTGTGGTTTTGATTTGCATTTCTCGAATCATTAGTGATGCTGAGCATCATTTCATGTGCCTGTTGGGCAGCTGTATGTCTTCTTTGGAGAGATAGGCAAAATAACTGAATAGACATTTTTCCAAAGAAGATATCCAGATTCCCAACAGGCACATTGAAATTGTTCAACATCACGAATTATTTGGAAAAAATGTATATTTAGGTCTCTACCCATTTTTGATTGTTGTCTTTTTGATATTGAATTGTATGAGCCTTTTTTATATTTTGGATATTAATCCCTTGTTGGTTGCATCATTTGCAAATATTTTCTCCCATTCTGAAGGTTGTCTTTCCATTCTGTTGATTATTTCCCTTGCTGCACAAAAGCTTTTAAGTTTAATTAGGTCCCACTTCTTTATTTTTGCTTTTATTTCTTTTGCCTTGGGAGACTGATCTCAGAAAATATTGCTATGATTTATGTCAAATAATGTTTTGCCTATGTTCTCTTCCAGGAGTTTTATGGTGGCATGTCTTCCATTTCTTTTCCATGTCTTTAAACTATTTTGAATTTATTTTTTGTATATGGTGTGAGGGAGTGTTTTAATTTCATTGTTTTACATATAGTTGTCCAGCTTTCCCAACACCACTTGTTTAAGAAACCATTTTTCTAATACAATGTGAAATGCACAACCATAAAAAAAAAGATAAATTGGGCTTCATGAAAATTACAATATTTTGCTCTTTAAAATACTATGCTAAAACAATGAAAAGAGAAGACTCAGACTACAATCAAATATTTGTAAATTACAAGATTGATAGAAAACTTTAAAAGCTCAACATTGAGAAAACTCCAAGAGCAACATCAGCAAGATGGAAGACTAGGAGCTCCAAATAGTCATGCTCCCACACCAAAAAAAAATAAAAATAAAAATAAAAAAAAAAAAAAATATATATATATATATATATATATATATATATATTAATCAACAACCTACCAATGAAAATAACACTAGAAGAGTTCTGGAGTACAAGAAACTGCAGCAGCTCATTGGAACACAGAAACCAGAGCTAGAAAAGCATAGAAAGCATTTTACATATGTTGATCCATCTGACACAGTTCAATTTAAGGAGGGATACTCTAGGTCATGATCTACCCCCATTGAGGGAAAAGAGGGCAGGAGAACTTCAGCAGCCTTTACTATCAATGTGGACACCCACAGCTTTCACCAACAAGGACACATAAAAACTTTGCTAAAGCTGACACAGCTGACAGAAGTCTCTGAAGTCCATGCCCCTGTAGACCTGTAGAGAAGGATGTGCTTCCACTGATGTGCTTCTCTGAAGCTAGACCCCCCACTCTCCACCTCTGTCCTGGTAACACAATGCACATGGCCAGAACTTGGTTTCACAGCCACTCATTCAGTGCCTGTACCCTGGAAAATGCTGCCATTGCCACCACATATGTGTCCATATACTGGAACCCAGTGCCAAGAAGGTTTTCCTTGGCCATGACTTTCACCCATGGGGAAAGAAAAGGAGGAGGATCAGAATAGCCTTTTCTACAGAGGACCCAAATAGGCCTCACCACTGCCATGGACACACACAGCCTTGACTATGGAAGATCTCTGCAATAATCACAGACATTGATCTAAGCTGATGGAGCTGCCTGGAGTTTATGCTTTTGTATCCTGATGAAATCAGGAAAATAATGTGTGAACAAAATGACTAGTTTGACAAAGAAATAGAAATCATAAAAAAGTGACAAAGAGAAATGCTGGAGCTGAATAATACAATAAATGAAATGAAAGGTGCAATAAAGAGTTTCAATAGTGGAACTGATCAAGCAGAAGTAAAAATATGCGAATTTGGAGACAGGTTATTTGAAATTACCTAGTCAGAGAAGAAAAAAGACAAAAATAATGAAAAACAGTCAAGAAAACTTTCAGGATTTGTGAAATAACATCAAACAAATCAATGTGTGCATTATAAGAGTCCCAGAAAGAGAAGAGAGAGAAAGGTGCAGAAAGTTTACTTCAAGAAATAATAGCTGAAAATTTCCTAAATCTTGGGAGGAAAATGGACTTCTACATTCATGAAGTGCAAATATTTTCAAACAAAATCAACCTAAAGAAGACAACACCAAGAAATATTATAATCAAATTTACTAATGTCAAAAACAAAGAAAATTTTGAAAGCAGCAAGAGAAAACTTATTTGCCACACATAGGAGTTTCCATAAGATTATCAGTGGATTTCTCAGCAAACCATGAAGGCCAGAAGAGAATGGGATGATCTTTTAAGCATCCCACTGGAAGAAACAAAACTGCTACACAAGAACACTATACCTAGCAGAATTATAATTTGAAAATGAAAGTGAGATAAACTCTCTCTCAGACAAAACTGAAGACCTTCATTACCACTAAGTCTGCCTTACAAGAATGACTTATGGGAGTTCCTTAATTTTAACTAAAAACACACTGAACAGCAATGAAAAATTATAAGAAAACAAATATCACTGCTAAAAGTAAATATATAACCAAATACAGATTAATGTAACACTGTAATGGTAGTGCAAAAATTACTTTTATACCTAATATAAAAGTTAAAAGGAGTCAGTTCTACCCACCAACAGAGCCTCCCATCAAGCCTCTTAGATAGACTCAACCACCAAAGGGCAGACAGCAAAAGCAAGAAAAACTACAATCCTGCAGCCTGTGGAACAAAAACCACATTCACAGAAAGATAGACAATATGAAAAGGCAGAGGGCTATATACCAGATGAAGGAACAAGATAAAACCCCAGAAAAACAACTAAATGAAGAGGAGATAGGCAACCTTCCAGAAAAAGAATTCAGAATAATGATAGTGAAGATGATCCAGGACCTCGGAAAAAGAATGGAGGAAAAGATCAAGAAGATGTAAGCAATGTTTAACAAAGACCTAGAATTAAAGAACAAACAAACAGAGATGAACAGTACAATAACTGAAATGAAAACTACACTAGAAGGAATCAATAGCAGATTAACTGAGGCAGAAGAATGGATAAGTGATGTGGAAGACAGAATGGTGGAATTCACTGCTGCAGAACAGAATAAAGAAAAAAGAATGAAAAGAAATGAAGACAGCCTAAGAGACTTCTGGGACAATATTAAACACAACAACATTGTCATTATAGGGGTCCCAGAAGGAGAAGAGAGAGAGAAAAGACCAGAGAAAATATTTGAAGAGATTATAGTGAAAAACTTCCCTAACATGGGAAAAGAAATAGCCACCCAAGTCCAGGAAGTGCAGAGACTCCCATACAGAATAAATCCAAGAAGAAAAACGACGAGACACATACTGATAAAATTGGCAAAAATTAAAGACAAAGAAAAATTATTGAAAGCAGCAAGGGAAAAATAGCAAATAACATACAAGGAAACCCCCATAAGATTAACAGCTGATTTCTCTGCAGAAACTCTACAAGCCAGAAGGGAATGGCATGATATACTTAAAGTGATGAAAGGGAAGAACTTACAACCAAGATTACTCTACCCGGCAAGGATCTCATTTAGATTTGATGGAGAAATCAAAAGCTTTACAGACCAGCAAAAGGTAAGAGAATTCAGCACCACCAAACCAGCTCTACAACAAATGCTAAAGGAACTTCTCTGTGTGGGAAACACAAGAGAAGAAAAGGACCTACAAAAACAAACCCAAAACAATTAAGAAAATGGTCATAGGAACATACATATCGATAATTACCTTAAACGTGAATGGATTAAATGCTCCAACCAAAAGACACAGGCTTGCTGAATGGATACAAAATCAAGACCCATATATATGCTGTCTACAAGAGACCCACGTCAGACCTAAGGACACGTACAGACTGAAAGTGAGGGGATGGAAAAAGATATTCCATGCAAATGAAAATCAAAAGAAAGCTGGAGTAGCTATACTCATATCTGATAAAATAGACTTTAAAATAAAGAATGTTACAAGAGACAAGGAAGGACACTACATAATGATCAAGGGAAGAATCGAAGAAGAAGATATAACAATTATAAATATATATGCACCCAACATAGGAGCACCTCAATACTTAAGGAAACTGATAACAGCTGTAAAAGAGGAAATCGACAGTAACACAAAAATAGTGGGGGACTTAAAAACCTCACTTACACCAAAGGACAGATCATTCAAAATGAAAATAAATAAGGAAACAGAAGCTTTAAATGACACAATAGACCAGATAGATTTAATTGATATTTATAGGACATTCCATCCAAAAACAGCAGATCACACGTTCTTCTCAAGTGCTCATGGAACATTCTCAAGGATAGAAAACAGCTTGGGTCACAAATCAAGCCTCAGTAAATTTAAGAAAATTAAAATCATATCAAGCATCTTTTCTGACCACAACGCTATCAGATTAGAAATGAATTACAGGGGGCTTTCCTGGTGGTGCAGTGGTTGAGAATCTGCCTGCCAATGCAGGGGACATGGGTTTGAGCCCTGGTCTGGGAAGATCCCACATGACACGGAGCAACAGCGCCCGTGAGCCACAACTACTGAGCCTGTGCGCCTGAAGCCTGTGCTCCACAACAAGAGAGGCCGCGATAGTGAGAGGCCCACGCACCAAAATGAAGAGTGGCCCCCACTTGCCACAACTAGAGAAAGCCCTCGCAGAGAAACGAAGACCCAACACAGCCATAAATAAATAAAAATAAAAAAATTTAAAAAAAAAGGAAACGAAGTACAGGGAAAAAAACGTGAAAAGCACAAACACATGGAGGCTAAACAATATGTTACTAAATAACCAAGAGATCACTGAAGAAATCAAAGAGGAAATCAAAAAATACCTAGAGACAAATGACAATGAAAACACGATGATCCAAAACCTATGGGATGCAGCAAAAGCCATTCTAAGAGGGAAATTTATAGCTATACAAGCCTACCTAAAGAAACAAGAAAAATCTCAAGTAAACAATCTAAACTTACACCTAAAGGAACTAGAGAAAGAAAAACAAATGAAACCCAAAGTTAGCAGAAGGAAAGAAATCATAAAGATCAGAGCAGAAATAACTGAAATAGAAACAAAGAAAATAATAGGAAAGATCAATAAAACTAAAAGCTGGTTCCTTGAGCAGGTAAACAAAATTGATAATCCATTAGCCAGACTCATCAAGAAAAAGAGGGAGAGGACTCAAATGAATAAAATTGACATGAAAAAGGAGAAGTTACAACAGACACTGCAGAAATACAAAGCATCCTAAGAGACTACTACAAGCAACTCTATGCCAACAAAATGGACAACCTGGAAGAAACGGACACATTCTTAGAAAGGTATAACCTTCCATGACTGAACCAGGAAGAAAGAGAAAATATGAACAGACCAATCACCAGTAATGAAATTGAAACTGTGATTAAAAATCTTCCAACAAACAAAAGTCTAGGACCAGATGGCTTCACAGGTGAATTCTATCAAACATTTAGAGAAGAGCTAACACCCATCCTTCTCAAACTCTTCCAAAACATTGCAGAGGAAGGAACACTCCCAAACTCATTCTATGAGGCCTCCATCACCCTGATACCAAAACCAGACAAAGATACTACAAAAAAAGAAAACTACAGACCAATATCAGTGATGAATATAGGTGCAAAAATCCTCAACAAAATACTAGCAAACAGAATCAAACAATACATTAAAAGGATCATACACCACGATCAAGTGGGATTTATCCCAGGGATGCAAGGATTCTTCAATACACGCAAATCAATCAATGTGATACCACATATTAACAAATTGAAGAATAAAAACCATATGATCATCTCAATAGATGCAGAAAAAGCTTTTGACAAAATTCAACACCCATTTATAATAAAAACTCTCCAGAAAGTGGGCATAGAGGGAACCTACCTTAACAAAATAAAGGCCATACACGACAAACTCACGGAAAACATCATTCTCAATGGTGAAAAACTGAAAGCATTTCCTCTAAGGTCAGGAACGAGACAAGGATGCCCCCTCTCACCACTATTATTCAATATAGTTTTGGAAATCCTAACCACGGCAATCAGAGAAGAAAAAGAAATATAATGAATACAAATTGGAAAAGAATAAGTACATCTGTCACTATTTGCAGATGACATAATACTATACATAGAGAATCCTAAAAATGCCACCAGAAAACTACTAAAGCTAATCAATGAATTTGGTAAAGTTGCAGGATTCAAAATTAATGCACAGAAATCTCTTGCATTCCTATACACTAATGAGGAAAAATCTGGAAAAGAAATTATGGAAACACTTCCATTTACCGTTGCAACAAAAAGAATAAAATACCTAGGAATATACCTACGTAGGGAGAAAAAAGACCTGTATGCAGAAAAATATAAGACACTGATGCAAGAAATTAAAGATGATACCAACAGTTGGAGAGATATATCATGTTCTTGGATTGGAAGAATCAATATTGTGAAAATGACTATACTACCTAAAGCAATCTACAGATTCAATGCAATCCCTATCAAAGTACCAATGGCATTTTTTATGGAACTAGAACAAATCACCTTAAAATTTGTATGGAGACACAAAAGACCCAGAATAGCCAAAGCAGTCTTGAGGGAAAAAAATGGAGCTGGATGAATCAGACTCCCTGAGTTCAGACTATACTACAAAGCTACAGTAATCAAGACAATATGGTACTGGCACAAAAACAGAAATATAGATCTATGGAACAAGATAGAAAGCCCAGAGATAAACCCACACACCTATGGTCAACTAATCTATGACAAAGAAGGCAAAGATACACAATGGAGAAAAGACAAACTCTTCAATAAGCGGTGCTGGGAAAACTGGACAGCTACATGTAAAAGAATGAAATTAGAATGCTCCCTTAGACCATACACAAAATTAAGCTCAAAATTGATTTGAGATCTAAATGTAAGACCAGACACTCTTAAACTCTTAGAGGAAGACATAGGAAGAACACTCTTTGACATAAATCGCAGCAAGATCTTTTTTGATCCACCTCCTAGAGTAATGGAAATAAAAACAAAAATAAACAAATGGGACCTAATGAAACCATAAACAAGACGAGAAGACAACCCTGAGAATGGGAGAAAATATTTGCAAATGAATCAATGGACAAAGGATTAATCTCCAAAATATATAAACAGCTCATTCAGCTCAGTATTAAAGAAACAAACAACCCTATCCAAAAGTGGGCAGAAGACCTAAATACACATTTCTCCAAAGAAGACATACAGATGGCCAAGAAGCACATGAAAAGATGCTTAACATCATTAATTATTAGAGAAATGCAAATCAAAACTACAATGAGTTATCACGTCACACCAGTTAGAATGGGCATCATCAGAAAATCTACAAACAACAAATGCTGGAGAGGGTGTGGAGAAAAGGGAACCCTCTTTCACTGTTGGTGGGAATGTACATTGATACAGCCACTATGGAGAACAATATGGAGGTTCCTTAAAAAACTAAAAATAGAATTACCAGATTATCCAGCAATCCCAATACTGGGCATATACCCAGAGAAAACCATAATTCAAAAAAACACATGCAACCCAATGTTCGTTGCAGCACTATTTACAATAGCCATGTCATGGAAGCAACCTAAATGCCCATCGACAGACGAATGGGTAAAGAAGTAGTGGTACATATATACAATGGAATATTACTCAGCCATAAAAAGGAACGAAATTGAGTCATTTGTTGAGATGTGGATGGATCTAGAGACCGTCTGTATTACAGAGTGAAGTAAGTCAGAAAGAGAAAAACAAATATCGTATATTAATGCATGTATGTGGAACCTAGAAAAATGGTACAGATGAACTGGGTTGCAGGGCAGCAGTTGAGAAACAGATGTAGAGAACAAACGTATTGTCACCAAGGGGGGAAAACCGCAGTGGGCTGGGGATGGTGGTGTGCTGAATTGGGCAATTGGGATTGACATGTATACACTGATGTGTATAAGATTGATGACTGATTAAAAAGAAAAAAAAAGTGCCTTCTCAGATACCTGCTCCTCCACAGTAGTGTTAACAATGTCCTCTGTTCTTTCTACCTCTATATGCTTCTATTTTTGAACTTATTGTATAATTATAATTTTTTATGGCCTACGTACTAGTCTGTGAGCTCTCCAAAATCAGGAAATATATCTACTTTGTTTTTGTATCCTCAGCAAATAACACACTGCCTGGTACTTATAAAATGCTTAATAAATGGTTATTGTTATTAAAAAAAAAAGTTAAAAGATTAAAAATGGTTAATGGCAGTAAAAGTATAGAGATTTGTATGTGATTGAAGTTAAGTTGCATCACCTTAAAATAGATGGTAGCCTCAAGCTAATCACAAAGAAAAATTTTGTGTTAGATACACAAAAGGTCAAGAGAAAAGAATCAAAGTATAGCACTACAAAAAACAAAAATTATCAAATAACAAAGAAAAACAGCAAGAAGGAAGAGTGGGAGAAAACAACTGCAAGCCAAAAAATAATTAAGAAAGTGGAAAAAGTAAGACCATATCTATCATTAATTACTTTAAATAAGTGGATTAAACTCACCAGTCAAAAGGCAAAGAGTGCCTGAAGGATAAAAACAGACAAACAACAAGATAAGTGATGTGCTGTGTATAACAAACTCAGTTTGGATTTAAAGGAACATATAGGCTGAAAATGAAGGGATGAAAAAAGATATTTCATACAAATGATAACCAATTAAAAAAAAAAAAAAAAAACAGGGTAGGCTATGCTTACATCAGACAAAACAGATTTTAAGTCCAAAACTGTCTCTACAGACAAAGAAGATTATTATATAATGATAAGAGTCAATTAAACAGGAAGATATAACAATATTAAATATAGATATACCCAATATCAGAGACTAAATATATAAAGCAGATATTAACAGAATTGATGGCAGAAATTGAGAGCAATACAATACAATAGTAGGGGACTTCAATACCCTACTTACAGTAATGATAGAATTTCCAGACAGAAAAGTAATAAAAAAGAGCTGACTACAACAACACTATAGACCAAATAGACCTAGCAGGTATTTGTAGAATCTTCACACAACAGTAGAAGAATACACATTCTTCTAAAGCACACACGAAACATTCTCCAGGACAGACCATATGTTATGTCACAAAACATGTTTTAAATAATGTAAAAAGTTCAAATCATTCCAGTTATCATTTCCAACCACAGTGTAATAAAACCAGAAATCAATATCCTCAAAAAAATATGGAAAAATTTAAAAAGTGAGTGGAAACTAGACAACCCATCATTGAGAACCCATTTGGTCAAAGAAGAAATCAATGTATAGTTTTTAAAGTATTTTTGTAATTTTGGACCAGTGAAATGTTAGCATCAATGCAGAAGAATCTGCATGTAAAATGAGTTGCTGTTAAAAAAAATGTATCTTGAGACAAATGAAATAAAAAACACAGCATACCAAAAATTATGGCTCACAGCGAACTATTAAGTATTAACTAAGAGGGAAATTTATAGTGATAAATGTCTACATTATGAAAGAAGAAAGATGTCATATAGGCAACCTAACTTTACAAATAAAGGGACTAGAAAAATAAAAACCTAGCTCAAAAAAGAAGGAAATAACACAGATTAAAACAGAAATAAATCAAATGGAGAATTAGATAGATAGGTAGATAGAGATAAAGATAGATCAATAAAACTTATAAATAAAAAGTATCATAAGAGACTATTATGAGCAAATATATTCCCATGAACTGAATAAACTAGAAAAAAAGTTAAATTCATAAAAACCTAACAAAACTGAATCAATAAGAAATACAAAGCCTGAATGACCAATAACAAATAAGAAGATTAAATTAAAAAAAAAAAAAAAAAAGTCTTCCAAGTGAATTCTACCACAGGACTTCATGGCTGAATTCTACCAAACAGTCAAAGGAGAAGAATTACAAAATCTTCTTAAACTCTTCCCAAAAATTTAAGAAGAAGAAACTTTAAAACTCACTTTTATGAGGCTGGCATCATTCTAATACCAATACCAGACAAGAACATTACAAGAAAAGAAACCTACAACTAATATCCCTGATGAATATAAATGCAAAAATTCTCAATAAAATATTGACAAACCAAACTCAACCACACATTAAAATGATCATACGTCATGATAAAGTGAGATTTATGCCTAAGATGCAAGGATGGTAAAACATATACAAATCAACTGGTATGAAAAAATACACTAACAAACTGAAAAAAAAAAAAAACATGATCATCTCAATGGATAAAGAAAAAGCATCTGAGAAAGTTTAACATTCATGAATAATTAAAACTCTCAACAAAATATATATACAAGGAACTTGACCTCAACACAATAAACAAGCCCACAGCTAAAATAATCAATGGGAAAAAAAACTGAAAGTTCTCCTCTAAAGTAAGCATACCCACTCTTGCCTCATCTTTTCAATACAGTACAGAAAAGACCTAGTCAGAACAATTACACAAGAAAAGAAATCTAAAAGGAAGAAGTAAAATGATCTCTTTTAGCATATACTTGATCATACATGTAGAATGACATAAAGACTTCTCAAAAAAAAAAAAACCAAAATGGTTAGAACTAATAAATTCAACAAATTTGCAGAAAAAAAATCAACATACAAAAATTTGTTGTGATTTTATGCCCAAACAATAAAATATATGAAAAGAAAGTTAAGAAAACAATCTCATTCACAATAGCAACAATTAGAATAAAATTCTTATAAGTAAACTTAACCAAAGAGATGAAAGACTTGTTCACTAAAAATTAGAAATTATTGATAAAAACATTAAAGAAGAAACAGATAAATGGAAAGACATTGCATGTTCATGAATTGCATGAATATGTTTAAATGTCCATAATACTAAGAGTAATCTAGAGGTTCTACACAATCACCTTCAAAATTCCAATGGCAATCTTTACAGAAATATTTTTTAATCCTAAAATTTTTATGAAACCACAATAAACCC
This sequence comes from Balaenoptera ricei, assembly GCF_028023285.1. Lineage (NCBI taxonomy): Eukaryota > Metazoa > Chordata > Mammalia > Artiodactyla > Balaenopteridae > Balaenoptera > Balaenoptera ricei. The sequence goes on from NC_082655.1 coordinate 50,883,012, forward strand.
TGAGTAGCCAAAGAAATTTTGAGCATGAAGACCAAAGCTAGAGGAATAACACTTCCTGATTTCAAAATATATTACAAACCTGTAGTAATCAAAGGAGTATGTTACTGATAAAAAAAAAGACATATAGAAAAATGGAACAGCATATGGACCTCATAAATAAATCCACATATCAACTATCATCTTATCTTTCACAACAGTGCCAAGAACACATAATGGGGAAAAGATAGCGCCTCTTCAATAAATCATGTTGGAAAACTGGATATCCACGTGCAAAAGAATGAACCAGGCCTTCTATCTTACTCCACTCACAAAAAATTAACACAAAATGTAGTAAAGACTTAAATGAAACCATAGTCCTGAAATCATAATATTTCAAACCATACAATTAGTAGAAGATATAGGGGAAATCTCCTTGACATTGGTGTGGGCAATGGTTTGTTGTATATGACAACAAAAGTTCAGGCAACAAAAGTAAAAATAAATAAATTAGACTACATCAAACTAAAAAGTTTCTGCACAGTGAAGAAAACAATCGAGTGTAAAGCCCATCTACAGAATGGGAAAAATATTTGCAAATCATATATCTGATAAAAATTAATATCAAAAATATATAAGGAACTCATACAACTCAATAGCAAAAAAAAATTTATTTAAAAATCTGAAGAGTCACTTCTTAGAAAAAGACATACAATGGGAGAGGAGACAAGATGGTGGAGTAGAAGGACCTTGAGCTCACCTCCTTTCACAAGAACACCAAAATCACAACTAACTGCTGAACAATCATCAATAAAAAAGATTGGAACCTACCAAAAAAATGTATTCTACATCCAAAAACATAAAGAAGAAACCCAATGAGATGGTAGGAGGGGCACACTCACAATATAATCAAATCCCATACCCCCTGGGTAGGTGACCCACAAATTGGAGAATAATTATACTGCAGAAGATCTCTCACAGGAGTGAGAATTTTGGGCTCCATGTCAGACTCCCCAACCGGGTATCAGGCATCAGGAGAAGGAGCCCCCCACAGAGCATTTGGCTTTGAAGGCCAACAGGACTTAATTGAAGGAGCTGCACAGGACTGGGGAAAATAGAGACTCCACCCTTAGAGTGTTCACACAAGGTCTCATATGCAGTGGGACCTAGGGCAAAAGCAGTGACTTCATAGGAATCTGGGCCAGACCTAATTACTGGTGTTGGAGGGTCTTCTGGGAAATTGTGGTGGGATGGGGGATGGTTGTGACTCTCTCTGGGGTAATAAGTGAGTGTTCATCTTCTTGAACTCTTATGCGAGGCAGACATCTGGCTTAGGTAATTAGCACCAAGATCTGTCCCCACCCAAAAGCCTATAGATTCCAGTATTGGGACGCCTCAGGCCAAACAACAAATAAGATAGGAACACAAAACCATCCATCAGCAGACAGTGCCTAAAGACTTCCTCAGACCACAGCCACATCTGGGCACATCTCTTGACACAGCCCTACCCACCAGAGGGCCTAGACTCAGCTCCAACCACCACTGGGATAGCGCTGGGCCCTCCCACACAACTCTAGGCCATCCTCACCCACCAGGGGCAGATACCAGAAGCAAGAAAAATATGGTCTGGCAGCCTGTGGAACCAAGCCTGCAAATGCAGGTCACAGTCTACCCTGAGACCAGCTGGTTTATGGCCCTTGGGTGATGAAAGGGAAGTCTAGTAATAGGACACATAGGACATCCCCTATAGAAGGCCATTTCTCCAAGATTTAGAAACATATATAACCTTCCACATACATAAAAACACAAATAGAAATTTAGACAAAATGAGATAGCAGAGAAATATGTTCCAGGCAAACAAGATAAAATGTCAGAAGTACAACAAAGGGATGTGGAGATAGGCAATCTACCTGAGAAAGAGTTCAGAGTAATGATTGTAAAGATGACCCAAGAACTTGGGAAAAGAATGGATGCACAGCAAGATGTTACAAGAAGTTTTTAATAGAGTTAGAAAATATAAAAAACAACCAAGCACAGTAGAAGAGTATAATAACTGAAATGAAAATTCCACTAGAAGGAGTCAGCAGCAGAATAAGTGAGACAGAAGAATGGATAAGTGAGCTGGAAGGAAGGGTGGTGGAAATCACTACCATAGAGCAGAATAAAGAAAAAAGAATGAAAAGAAATAAGGACAGTTTAAGAGACCTCTGGGACAACATCAAATGCACAAACATTCACATTGTAAGGGTCCTAGATGGAGGAGGGAGAGAAAAAGGGCCTGCGAAAGTATTTGAAGAGATAATAGTTGAAAATTTCCCTAACATGGAAAAGGAAATGGTCACACAAGTCCAGGAAGTGCAGAGAGTCCCAGGCAGGATAAACCCAAGGAGGAACACGCCGAGACACATAGAAATCAAATTGACAAAAATTAAAGATAAAGAGAAATTATTACAAACAGTAAGGTAAAAGCAACAAGTTACATAAAAGGGAATCTGCACAAGGTCATCAGCTGGTTTTTCAGCAGAAACTCTGCAGGCCAGACGGAGTGGCATGATATATTTAAATTTGTGAAAGGGAAAAACCTACAACTAAGAATACTCTACCCAGCAAGGCTCTTGTTCAGATTTGACAGAGAAATCAAAAGTTTTACAGACAAGAAAAGGTAAATGAATTCAGCACCACAGACCATCTTTACAACAAATGCTAAAGGAACTTCTGTAGGAAGAAAAGAAAAGGCCACATCTAAAAAAAAGAAAATTAGGAAATGGGAAAGCTCACCAGTAAAGGCAAACATACAGTAAATTAAGAAATCATCCACACACAAATATAATATCTAAACTAGTAACTGTGAGAGGAGGAGAGTACAAAGGGAGGAGATATACATAGCACTAAAGATAGTCATCAACTCACAAGAGAAGAAAACAAAAGGGAAAAGGAAAATATAAAAGACCTAAAAAACAAATCCAAAATGGCGATAAGAACATACATATTTATAATTACCTTAAACGTAAATGGATTAAATGCTCCAACCAAAAGACATAGACTGGCTGAATAGATACAAAAATAAGACCAATATATATGCTATCTATAGGAGACGCACTTCAGATCTAAAGACACATACAGACTGAAAGTGAGGGGATGGAAAAGGATATTCCATACAAATGGAAATCAAAAGAAAGCTGGAGTAACCAATACTAATATCAGAAAAAATAGACTTTAAAATAAAGACTGTTACAAAAGACAAAGAAGGACATTATATAATGATCAAGGGATCAATCCAAGAAGATATAACAGTTGTAAATATATGCACCCAACATAGGAGCAACTCAATATATAAGGCAAATACTAACAACCATAAAAGGAGAAATTGACAGTAACACAATAATAGTGGGGGACTTTAACACCTCATTTTCATCAATGGACAGATTATTGAAACAGAAAATCAATAAGCAAACACAGATCTTAAATGACACATTAATTGATATTTATAGAGTATTCCATCCAAAAGCAGCAGAATACACATTCTTTACAAGTGCACATGGAACATTCTCCAGGATAGACCACATGCTGGGCAACAAAGGAAGCCTTGGTGTTTTAAGAACATCGAAATCATATCAAGCAACTTTTCTGACCACAACACTATGAGATTAGAAATCAATGAAAGAAAAAAGAAAAACTGAAAAAACCCAAACACGTGGAGGCTAAACAACATACTACTAAACAACTAATGCATCATGGAAGAATCAAAGATGAAATCAAAGAAACCTAGAGACAAATGACAATGAAAGCACAACAATCCAAAACATATGGGATGCAGCAAAAGCAGTTCTAAGAGGAAAGTTTATAGCAATGTTAGCTTACCTCAGGAAATAAGAAAAAAATATAAATAAACAACCTAACCCTACCCCTAAAGCAACTAGTAAAGAAGAATAAACAAGACTCAAAGTTAGTAGAAGGAAAGAAATCATGAAATCAGAGCAGGAATAAATGAAATACAGATGAAGAAAACGATAGAAAAGATCAATGAAACTAAAAGGTGGTTCTTTAAAAAGATACTGATAACCTTTAGCAGACACATCAACTAAAGAAGGGAGTGGGCCGAAATTGATACAATTAATAATGGAAAAGAAGCTACAATGGACATCGCAGAAGTACAGAGGATCATAAAAGGCAATTACAAGCAACTCTATGCCAGTAAAATGGACAACCTAGTAGAAATGGACAAATTCTTAGAAAAGTACAATATCCCAAGATTGAATCAGGAGGAAAAGAAAATATGAACAGACCAATTACAAGTACTGAATTTGAATTGTTTTTTTTTTTTTTAAACTCCCCAGACTTCCCTGGGGAAACTCATTCTATTAGGCCACAATCATCCTGATACCAAACACAAAGATACCACACACAAAAAAATTACAGGCCAATATCACTGATGAACATGGACATAAAAATCCTCAACAAAAGACTAGCAAACCAAATCCCACAATACATTATAGGAATTGTAGTCCATGATAAAGTGGGATTTATCCCAGTGATGCAAGGATTTCTCAATATCCACAAATCAGTGAGATACACCACATTATAAATTGAAGAATAAAACCCATATTATCATCTCAATAGATCCAGAAAAAGCTTTTGATAAAATTCAATATCCATGCATGATAAAAACTCTTTAGAAAGTTCTGCTTAGAGGGAACATACCTCAACATAATAAAGGCTATAAATTATAAGCCCACAGTTATCATCATACTCAACAGTGAAAAGCTGAAAGCATTTCCTCTAGATCAGGAACAAGGCAAGGATGTCCACTCTTACTACTTTTATTCAACATAGTTTTGGAAGTCCTAGCCACAGCAATCAGAGAAGAAAAAGAAATAAAAGGACTCTAAATTGAAAAAGAATTAAAAATGTCACTGCATATGACATGATACTGTACATAGTATCATGGAGGTATCAGGCTCCCTGACTTCAGACTGTACTACAAAGCTACAGTCATCAAAACTGTATGTTACTGGCACAAAAACTGACATATAGATCAATGGAACAGGATTGAAAGCCCAGAGATAAACCAATGCACCTGTGGTCACCTAATCTATGAAAAAGAAGTCAAGAATATACAATGGAGAAAAGACAGTTTCTTCAATAAGTGATACTGAGAAAACTGGACAGCTACATATAAAAGAATGAAATTAGAAAATTCTTTAACACCATCTAAAAAAATTAACTTAAAATGGATTTAGACCTAAATTTAAGACTATATACTATAAAACTCTAGAAAACCTAGGCAGAAAAGTCTTTGACATAAATTGCAGCAATATCTCTTTGCATCCATCTTCTAAAGTACTGGAAATAAAAACAGAAATAAACAAATGGGACTTAATTAAATTTAAAATCTTTTGCACAGCAAAGAAAACTATAAACAAAACAAAAAACCACCCCCAGAATGGTAGAAAATATTTGCAAATGATACTACAGGCAAGGAATTAATCTCCAAAATGTAAAAACTGCTCATCCAGTTCAATATCAATAAAACAAAAAACCCAATAAAAAATGGGCAGAAGATCTAAATGGACAGAAGACCTAAATGGACATTTCTTCAAAGAAGACATAAACATGGACAAAAGGCACATGAAAAGATGCTCAACATCACTAATTATTAAGGAAATTATTAGAGAATTATTAGAGAAATGCAAATCAAAACTATTATGAGGTATTGCCTCACACCAATCAGAATGGCCATCATCAAAAAGTTTACTAATAATAAATGCTGGAGACAGTGTGGAGAAAGAGGAACTCTCCTACACTCTTGGTAGGAATGTAAATTCGTACATCCATTATGGGGAGCAGTATGGAAGTTCCTTAAAAAAACAAATAGAGACACCATATGATTCTAAAATCCCAATCATGGGCATATATCCAGAGAAAACCATAATTTGAAAAGATACATGCATCCCAATATTAATTGCAACATTATTTGCAATAGCTAAGACATGGAAGCAATCTAAATGTCCCTCAATAGATGAGTGGATAAAGAAGATGTGGTATATATACACAATGGAATATTAGTCATAAAAAATAATGAAATAATGTCATTTGCAGCAACATGGATGGACCTAGAGATTATCATACTACATGAAGTAAGTGAGACAGAGAAAGATAAATATCATATGATATCACTTGTATGTGGAATCTAAAAAAATGTTACAAATGAACTCATATACAAAACAGAAATAGACCCACAGACATAGAAAACAAACTTATGTTTACCAAAGGGGAAAGGGGGGAAGAGATAAATTAGAAGTTTGGGATTCATATATACACACTATTATATAAAAAATAGATAACCAATGAAGACCTACTGTAAAACACAGGGAACTATAGTCAGTACTTTGTAATAACTTATAAAGGAAATGAATCTGAAAAAGAATATATATGTGTGTGTATATATATACATATATATATATATGTATATATATACATATATCTGAATCTCTATTCTCTACATCTGAAACTAATACAACATTGTAAATCAACCATACTTCAGTAAAAATTAAATTAAAAAAAAATACAAATGGCCAGCAAGTATAAGAAAAGGTGCTCAACATTACTAATCTTGAAGGAAATGCAAATCAATACCATGTGAAATATTGTCCAGACCTCTTAGAATGACTATTATCAAAGAGACAAAAAAATAACAACTGTTGTCAAGGTTGTGAAGTAATTGGATTCCTTATATACTGTTGGTGTGAGTGTTAACTGGTACAGTTATTATGGAAAACTGTATGGAGTTTTCTCCAAAAATTAAAAATACAACCACCCTACAATCTCAGTTGTGGGTATATATCTGAAGGAAATTTAAAAATAAAACAGTATCTTGAAGAGATATTTTCATTCCCATGTTTATTTCAAGGTATTGTACAGTATCCAAATATGGAAATAACCTAAAGGTCTATCACTGGGTGAATGGATTTGTGTGAAAATGTGATATATATGTGTAAATATACACACACACAAATGGAATATGATTTAGCCCTAAAAAGGAGTAAAATACTGCCATTTTGGCAATACACATAAACCTGGAAGTCATTTTCCTAAGTAAATAAGCCAGATGCAGAAAGATAAATAATACATGGTACCATTTATATGAGGAGTTTGAAACAGTCAAACTTGTAGAAGTAAAGAGTAGAATGGTTTTTTTCCAGGGTTTTGTAGTAGGTGGATACAAGGAGATGTTTGTCAAGGGATACAGTCTCGATTATGCAAGATACATAAGTTCTAGAGGTCTCATGTAAAACAATGTGACTCTAGTTAAAAGTACTGTATTACTTTAAATTTCCTCAGGCAGTATATCTTATCTGTTCTCATCACACAAGGAAAAGAAAAGAAGGAAAAATGAAAATGGTAAATATGGGAGGTAATGGACATGTTAGTCACCTTGACTGTGGTGATTATTCTGCAATATATACTTATATCGAATCATGAACGTCACTATGGTTGTATATGTTAAATATCTTCTATTTTTAATTGTCAATTATAACTCAATAAAGCTGGGAAATACAGAAAACTCCTTTGATAAATCATGTTAATCTCACCTTATATCATGTACGTCTTGATAAGATGTAATGAGAAGATAATTGACATAATAATTACCTGTGGTATTTTTCTTTAAAAAAAAAACTACCTCTTAGCCCCATGGAGATAATATCAGGCAAACATAATTGAAGGACATTTTTCAAAATACTCTTAAAATAGTCAATACTATGATCAACAAGGGAAAACTGATAAACTGTCACACAGCAGAGAAGACTAAGTACACACGTCAACAAACTGTAATGTGGCATCCTGGAACAGACTTCTGAAATTCTAGTAAGTTCTGTGCTTTGATTAATAACATTTACAAATGTTAGTTTCTTAGTTTCAACAAATATACCATCACTTTACTTAAATGGGAAACTGGGTCAAAAGTATATGGGAACTCTCTGGAGCATGTTTGTAACTTTTCTGTAAGGCTATAATTCTTTCAAAATAAAAAGTTTATTCAAAAAATAGTTTGATTTGTGATATTAAACAAGAGCTATTAAACACATATACTACTATGATATTTTAAGTGTGAAATCAAAGGCTAATGAATAAAAGAAAACATAGTTAAATTAGCAATGAAGATACTTGTAATAGCTTTAGGAAAGTGGAAGAAACAAATTGAGATATTGAAACAGCTGTGGAGTGAAACAAAACAGAAATGACTTTAAATTTTAGTGTTTGCCATTGGGGGAGAATAGAGACACTATTAACAGAAATGTTTTAAAAATCAGGAAGAGGAATACATTGGAAAATAGATCTGATTATTCCAGTTTTGTCAATGTCAATTTTGACACGTTCCTGGATATCCATGTATAAACGTTAGTGAAGCCATTACTAGAACATAACAGTCAGAAGATTGTATTAAGAATTCAGGGAATGTGTTTTTTAAGGAACCTCCATACTGTTCTCCAGAGTGGCTGTACCAATTTACATTCCCACCAATAGTGTAGGAGTGTTCCTTTTTCTCCACACCCTCTCCAGCATGTATTATTTGTAGACTTTTTGATGATGGCCATTCTGACTCGAGTGAGGTGATATTTAATCATAGTTTTGATTTACATTCCTCTAATAATTAGCGATGTTGAGTTTTCATGTACATTTTGACCACATGTATGTCTTCTTTGGTGAAATGTCTACTTAGATCTTCTGCCCATTTTTTGATTGGGTTGTTTAGGTATTTTTGGTATTGAGCTGTATGAGCTGTTTGAGCTACCATATGTTCCTGCAGTCCCATCCCTGGACATATATTTGGAGAAAACTATAATTTGAAAAGATACATGCACTCAGTGTTCATTGCAGAACTATTTACAATAGCCAAGATATGGAAGGAACCTAAATGTCCATTGACAGATGAATGGAGAAAGAAAATGTGGTATATTTATACAATGGACTATTAGTCATAAAAAAAGAATGAAATAATGCCATTTGCGGCACATGGATGGACCTAGAGATTATTATACTAAGTGAAGTAAGCCAGACAAAGAAAGACAAATATTGTATGATATCACTTATATATGGAATCTAAAAAAATGATACAAATGAACTTATATACAAAACAGAAATACACCCACAGACCCAGAAAACAAACCTATGGTTACCAAAGGGGAAAGGGGGTAGGGTTTAATTAGGAGTTTGGGATTAACATATACACACTACTATATATAAAATAGATAACCAACAAGGACCTACTGTACAGCACAGGGAACTGTACTCAATATTTAGTAATAACCTATAAGGGAAAAGAATGTGAAAATGTATATGTATATGTATAACTGAATCACTTTGCTGTACATTAACACAGCACTGTAAATCAACTATACTTCAATAAAAATTTAAAAAATAAAGGAGTTCATGAAGTGGATGAAGAAATATAGAACAAAATAGTAGGAGTAGGGAAGTAAAGGAAAGCAAGGAGAGGATGTATGATTAAATAAAGTGAATAGAGGATGGCAAAATCAGAGAAACTCAAGGGCTAAAGAGATAAACACCCAAGTTAACTGAGTAACACCATAATGTTTGGACCCTGAGAAGTCATTATCTAAGGAGATTGGTTGCAATAGATTAGCAAGGAACAAAAGTAGAGGTGGTAGAAAACAATACATGGCATTAGTGGGGTAAAAAATTACAAAATAAAAGCAGGAGGGGAGCACTGGGATCCTGAATTTAAAGACAGATAAATATCTATGGTCAACCAGCTGCAAATTATAAACTCCTTGAATTAAGTAAGTCACTATTTTGTTTTCAAATGTCATATGTTAAATGCATATGTGACATTTGTAATATCTCTTAGGGGTATTATTGCTTGATTTTTATCAGATGTTTTATTTGTTTCATAAATTAGGTGTATCTATAAATAAAGAAGTTATCTCATTAAATTGATATGAAATATAACGTATAGGAAAGTTTTGTAACTGAGGAATGTTATGCTAACATAATGTTAATGAAAAAAGCAAAAACGATGCAACATATCTTGAGTGGGTAAAAGACTTTTTTCTTTTTCTTGAATTCAGGAAATTGTACTTTTTTAATAACAAGAAAGAAGTCAATATAGTTAATAATGGGGAATATACAAAAAGAGTGGAGAAGATTTATGAAACAACAACAACAAAATAGCAGTGATGAGTTAAAAGCACAAGTGAAAGAAGAAAGGAGTAATTCTATCTGTTCTAAGTCTGACAAGAAAAGAAAGACAAAAAAATGGAAAATGAACTTTTTGGAAGCTCATACTTTAATAGACTTTCATTTATTTATTCAACAAATATTTGAGCATTTATTATGGAATGTTGATGTTGACCTATATAGTAGGGATAAAGTGGCAAAAATATATAGGGTTCCCGACTTCCTGTAGGTCCCTGATGGTTGACAGGTTTTTGTTTTTTTTTTTTCTTACAGCACTTTAAATATGTCATCTCATTGCCTTCTGACCACCAGGTTTTCTCATGAGAAAAAATAAAAGATGTTAACCTTATAGAGGATACCGTGTATGTGACATTTTCATTCTCTCTGTCTTTGGCTTTTGACAGTTTGATCACAATATGTATCAATATCTGTGTGTCTCTCGAGTTTATTCTATTTGAAGGATATAGAGTTACTTAGAGGTGTAGATTCATGTATTTCATTAAATTTGGCAAGTAGTCAATTATTAGTTCTTCAAATGTTTCTTCTGCCCCTTTCTTTCCCTCCTCTGCTTATGGGACTCCCATAATACATTTGTTGGTATGTGTGGTGGTGTTCCAATGGTTGCTTAGGCTGTGTCAATTTTTCTTCAATTTTTTTACCTTCTGCCTCTCAGACTGAATGATTTCAATTTATACATCTTCAAGTAGCTGACTCTTCTGCCAGCTCAGATTTGCTTTTGAACTTTTCTAGTGAATTTTTCATTCAGCTCTTGTATTTTAACTCCAGAATTTCTATTTAACTGCCTTTTGTAATTTCTCTTTTTAAAATATTCTCTATTTCTTTGGACTTTCCTGGTTCCATTTATTTTATGTTCATAATTCCATTTAGCGGTTTGAGGATATGTAAGACAGTTGATTTAAAGTCTTGTTCTAGTATGTTCAGTGTTTGTTCCTCCTCAGTGATATTTCTGTCAGTTTTTATTTAGTCTTGTGAATTGGTCATGCTTTTCTATTTATTTGTTTGCCATATAATGTTTTTATAGAAAAGTAGACATTTAGATTATTATAATGTGGTAACTCTGGAAATGGAATTCTCCCCCTTCCCCATGGTTTGCTTTTGTTTGTTAGTGCTACAGTCACCCATTTGTTTATTGACTTTTCCAAATTATTTTAGCAATGACTATTTCTCTTGTTTCATGTAATTATAGATGCTTCCATTCCGTTATCTAAATGGTCAGGCAGTGACCTGAGAGAGTTTCCTTCAAGGCTAAAATTCAGGAGCCTCTTTCTTCGCTAAACACTTCCTTGGTTGCTGTTAATTTTTTGATATGATTCTGAAGTTCTGAAATGTTGATTTTGACAGTTTTTGCCAGATTCATGGCTAATTCAATGGTGGAATGGATCTTTGGAATTCCCTACCTCACCATTGTCAATGACGTCACTCTTATTTTCTAAGAGGCAGTAAAGTCTCTCTCTCTCTCCTCTCAGGAGATTGCTCCAGCTGAGTGTCCCACTACTTTGAAAACTTCAGAACCATTTGTCACCTCAGTGTATATGCTTTTTATGTTGTGGAAAATCCATTTTAATTCAACAAGAGGGGATGTAATTAATTTGCTCCCAAAACTGAAGATCTAAAAACCAACCATGGAGCTAAGGCTAATGTTACATTTAATAATTGTTTCATGGAATGGACAATTAATGAGGAAATGATGTATTGCTACTCAGCTGTGGAGATACACTAATAAATGAACTGCACTAGATTTCTTCAAAGATACAAAACTTTAATTAGTGGGATATTTATAACACAGTTAAGCAACATTGATAAGGCAGCATCTTAGCAATTGAAACCAAATGATTTCAATCTGGCTTCTAGTAGGCAGAAGACAACCCAAGAGCATTCTGTCATGTTGTCCGTTATGTTGGTTTTGTCGTTTGTTAGTCCTTTTGTCTTTTATTAGTTATTTGAACACTTTTATTTGAGGTATGCACTCTCCATGTCAGCCTACTTACCAACATTCTTTATTATCTTGCATCCAGCTCACATTTTTAGTGCCTTTCCTAGCCCTTTTATGGTTACTTAGTTTGTGACCTTTTCTCTTTACATTATATGCGACTATTTTGTGCAATCAAACAGCAGAGAAACCTTATCTTTTATTTTCAGGCGATCAAACATGAGGATTTTAAAGTGAAAATGGTTAACATTAATTTACTTCGGATTCTGTCCTTTTTTTTTTTTTTTTTGCTGTATTAGTCTGTAAAATTTCATTTTAGAAATTTCATTTGGGCTTTCTTCCGTCTCTGGATTTGGAAAGAAACAGACAGAAATGCAATAAAATTTGTTATATTGGAATCTATGTGCATAGTCTGTTGTTCTAACAGCCTCACTAAAAATGCCATGATATTTATATCTAGATTAATAAATAGTGGAGATTCTGAAGAAAGACCATTGATACACAGTTGTCAAAAAAGCCCTAGGCCAATTATCTATGGCATTTATGTATCTTAAAAGTCAAAGAAAGCCATGACATTTAGAATTAATCAATCACTATCTATTGAGTGTTTCCTCTGCTTTGTTCTATGCATTTAGTTTACACCTGTAACTTTATTGACTGATGTGGATCCCTGCACAATCAATATGGCTGCGGGAATATTTATTAATCATGAAATCTGACTGGGGCAAAGAAATAGACATTTGTGTTTATCTTCCAGTCCACGTTATCAATTACATGGGTACATGGCTTCTATCTGAATTGTTTAAATAATTAAGAATGGAGAGCAATTTTCTTAATAACTCAGATTGTTTAGATAAAGTCTCCACAGAGCTATCATTTCTGCAAAATACATTATGTATAAATATGTTTATCAGAATGTTCCCAAATATTTCTACTTAAATTAATTTTATTTTAAAAAGCTCTTTTTTTCTGATAATAATTTATGTTTTGATATCTCATAATAAAAACTAGGGGGCTTCCCTGGTGGTGCAGTGGTTGAGAATCCGCCTGCCAATACAGGGGACACGGGTTCGAGCCCTGGTCTGGGAAGATCCCACATGCCGCAGAGCAACTGGGCCCGTGAGCCACAATTACTGAGCCTGCGCGTCTGGAGTCTGTGCTCTGCAACAAGAGAGGCCGCGATAGTGAGAGGCCCGTGCACCACGATGAAGAGTGGCCCCCACTCGCCGCAACTAGAGAAAGCCCTGGCACAGAAACGAAGACCCAACACAGCCAAAAATAAATTAATTAATAATAAAAAAAAAAAAACTAGGATAGAACATCTGTAAATTACTGAAAATTGATGTCAGCAGAATAGAGGATAATAGAAGAATTGGGAAATATTTATTTTGGAGGAATAAAATAAAATGGTTCTTCCATTTTATCCTTGACTAATGGCACACACAAAAAAGAAGACTGATGACTGGTTTTCCAAAGATTCTAACAGAACTCTGAACCACCAACAACAGTCTGACCTGGGACTAACATCCTTTAGCTCAGTAAGTGGAATAGAGGAGAAATAATAAGAAACAAGAAAGTTCACAGAACTCACTGCTGTTTTAACAGTATAAAGCCAGTGTTCACAAAACACTCTCCCAGAAGTTTTCGTGAGAGAGCACATTTTACATGTTTGATCATTTCTTTCTTTTTTTGTATAGAGTAAGCAAAGTATAGAGAAAATATCTTTACAAAAGCATAACTGGTTATTCACAGCATTCTCTCATTCATTCCTTCTCTAGAGATGTGAAATAGCTAGAGATGTGAAAAGTTGATAGATTAAGCAAAAATCTTCCTCTTCAAATAAAGATTATAGAATAAATTTGCCTTCTTGTCACACATTTGGTAGAAAATTCATAACGTCTATTTTGCTTTCAGTTTAAATGTTTTAAACATTCAAATAAAAGAGGATAAAGGCATATTCTAATATTCCAAATATATGCTTTATTTGTTTTTATTTTTGAAATATTTATTTGAAGATAGACTTTGTCCCATATTCCAGAGTTTTAACATGCAGGATGTCGGGAATATTTTAACAAAAGCTTAGATTATTATTTGATACCTATGATTGCTGTTTATATGTATTGTGTATACTGGTTAATGCACTACATCAATTATGAAGTTTTATTTCAGCAATCCTTTTCTTTTTCTTTTTTTTTTCAAGGCCCAGAGTACTTCTTTGATGGGTGTCCCAACTGAGCATAAACTGACATTCAGAGTTTGATTATGTCCAAAAAGCTGTGTATAGGCAGTCACAGGGCTTTAGTAGTCAAGATGCAGTCATGGGGATTTTCAGGTAGTTGAGAAAACCTGTTAAAAGAACATTTGTGAATTACCATAAGGAATACAGATTAAGAAAACATAAACAAAAGGACAGGGAATAACGATAGTAGCATGAGGTTTTGCCCAAGTATGACATTATGAAAAGAAAATGGTACTTTTATTATTCCCCAAATTTTAAAGCCCTTCTGACCAGGTAGCCTTTCACAAATAGAAATATTATGTTAATAGGCTTTCTGCACCCGTAAGAACAGTAGTGAATTATCAGTTGGGATCTTATTTCTCAGTAGACACAGCAATGTAGGACCTAGAAGGAAATCAGTATTGAACCATGCAATAAAAATTGTTTAGGTTCCTAGGCATGGACACTGAGAAGTAATTTTAAGTACTCTGCAGGAGGTTAAAGTCCTACCTAAGGAGGGAGTTCCATGTCAGGGGAATTTGAGAGTTAAAGTTAAAATGATCTCCTTTCTATTCACACTGAAAGGAGAGCTGGAAAATTTGTGTTCCCTCTATTTAAATATATAAAATATATTGCAGTTGTGTGGCTTTCTATCTATCTACCATGAACAACGTGCATCACTCACTGAGTGGAAATGAAAGACTCCTCAGTCAAACCTATGTCATTCTTCATGCAACGTGTCTAAGTTCTTTGCCCAATTGTTAATCATGTAATTTGGTTTTTATTTTTGCTATTGAATTGCAGCAGTTTCTTATATATTTTTAATGTTAACCACTTATCAGATATATGGTTTGAAAATATTTTCTGAGTTTTTAGTTTGCTTTTCATTTTATTGATTTCCTTTTTTGTTATGCAAAACTTTTTAGTTGACGTAGTCCCCCTTGTCCATTTTTTATTGTGTTGACTGTGCCTTTGGTGTTGTATTTAAGAAATTATGCCAAGACTAATGGCATAATATTTTTTCTATGATTTCCTCTAAAAGTTTTGGAGTTTCAGAGCTTACATTTAAACCTATAATCCATTTTAAGTTTATTTTTAGTGTATGGTGTAAGATAGGGGTCCAATTTTATTCTTTTTAAAACGAGTGAAGAGCCAGTGTACCCAAAAACATGCATTTGAGACTATCTTTTACATGGTGTGTATTCTTGGCACATTTGTCAAAGATCAGTTAACCATAAATGCATGAGTTTAATTATGGGTGTTCTATTGAGTATACTTAAATTTCTTTCATCAGTTTTTTAAAGAAAATTTTAAAAATTGAAGTATAGTTGATTTACAATATTATATTAGTTTCATATGCACAGTATAATGATTCAGTATTTTTATAGTTTATAATCCATTAAAAGTTATTACAAGATAATGCCTATATTTCCTTGTACTATATAATATTTCTTGTTGCTTATCTATTTTATGCATTGTGTTTATTAAAGCCATACACTTAACATGCCCCTCTCCCCTTCCCTCTCCCCACTGGTAACCACTGGCTTGTTTTCCATATCTGAGTCTGTTTCTGTTTTGCTATATACATTCATTTGTATTTATTTTAGATTCCATATATAGGTGGTCTTATGCAGTATTTGTATTTTGCTATTTGACTTGTTTCATGAAGCATAATATTCCATGTTGCAACAAATGACAGAATTTTATTCTTCTTTATGGCTGAGTAATATTCCATTGTATATATATATATATATATATATATATATATATATATATATATACCACATCTTCTTTATCCATTCATCTGTTGATGGACATATGGGTTGCTTCCATATCTTGGCTATTGTAAATACTGCTGCTATGAATATTGGGGTACATGTATCTTTTCTAATTAGTGTTTCTGTTTTTCTTGATATATACCTAGGAGTGGAATTGGTGGATCATATGGTAGTTCTATTTTTAGTTTTTTAAGGACCCTGCATACTGTTTTCCATAGTGGCTGCACCAAATTACATTCCTACCAACAGTTACAAGGGTTCTCTTTTCTCTACATCCTCACTAAATATTTGTTCTTTGTAGACTTTATGATGATAGCCATTCTGGCACTGTGAGGTGATATCTCATTGTTGTTTTGATTTGCATTTCTCTAACAATTAGCAGTGTTTAAAATATTTTCAGGTGTGTTGGCCATCTGTATGCCTTCTTTGGAAAACTGTTTATTTTGGTCTTCTGCCAATTTTTCACTTTGATGTTGTTGCTGTTGTTATTGAGTTACATGAGCTGTTTATAAATTTTGTATATTAACCAATTTGTTGGTCATATCATTGGTAAATATTTTCTCTAAGTCATCTTTTCATTTTGTTGATGGCTTCCTTTGCTTTGCAAAAGCTTTTAAGTTTAATTAGGTCTCTCTCTCTCTTTTTTTTCTTTTTCTTTTTGCTCTTATCTCTCTTGCTTTAGGAGACAGAGCCAAAAAAATATTGCTACGATTTATGTCAGAGCGTTCTGCCTATGCTATCTTCTAGGATTTTTATGGTTTAGGGTCTTACATTTAGATCTTTAACCAATTTTGAATTTACTTTTGCATATGGTAAAAGGGAATGTCCTAATCTCATGGTTTCACATGTAGCTGCCCATTTCTTCCAGCACCACTTATCGAAGAGACTATCTCTTCTCCATTGTATATTCTCACCTTCTTTGTCATAGATTAATTGACCACAGTGGTGTGGGTTTATTTCTGAGATCTATATTCTGTTTAATTGATCTATGTGTCTGTTTTTGTGTCAGTACCATGCTGTTTTGATTACTGTAGCTTTGTAGTATAGTTTGAAGTCTGGGAATCTGATTCCTCCAGCTACGTTTTTCGTTCTCAAGATTGTTTTGCTACTAAGTGTCTTTTGTGATTCCATATGACTTTTAGAACAGTTTGCTCCAGCTCTGCGAAAAATGTCATGGGTATATTGATAAGTATTGCATTAAATCTGCAGGTTGCTTTAAGTAATATGGATGTTTTAACAATATTAATAAAGGCCACAGCCAACAACAATGAAAAGCTGAAAGCCTTTCCTCTAAATTCAGGAAGAAGACAAGGATGCCCACTCTAGCCATTTCTATTTAACATCATATTGGAAGTCCTAACCACAGCAATCAGAGAAGAAAAAGAAATAAAAGGCATACCAAATGGAAGGGAAGAAGTAAAACTGTCACTATCTTCAGATGGCATGATACTTTATATAGAAAACCCTAAAGTCTCCACCCCAAAACTATTAGAACTAATGAATTAATTCAGCAAAGTTTCAGGATACAAGGCTTATATACAGAAATCTGTTGCTTTTCTAATCATTAATAATGAACTCTCAGAAAGAGAAACTAAAAATATCCCTTCTAAAATCATGTCAAAAGAATAAAGCACATAGGAATAAAATTAACCAAGGAGGAGAAAGCCCTATACTCTGAAAACTATAACACATTGATGAAGGAAATTGAGGATGATATAAAGAAATGAAAAGATATCTCATGCTCTTGATTTGGAAGAATTAATATTCCTTCATAAGGGCTTTATAGTTTCTAGTGTATGAGTTTTTTGCCTCCTTTGTTAGGTTTATTTCTATGTATTTTATCTTTTTTAGACTATTGAAAATGTGATTGTTTCTTAATTTCCTTTTTAGGTAGTTCATTGTTGGTGTGTAGAAGTGGAGCTGATTTTTGTAGGTTAATTTTGTATCCCATAACTTAACTGAATTCATTTATTATATCTAACAGATTTACTCCTAAAAGAAAACATAAGTGAAATCTTATTGAAATTCTTGAAATGTGTGCAATGTTTTCCTGAGTATAACAACAAAAACACAGATAACAAAAGCAAAAACAAATAAGCTGGACTACATAAACTAAAAAGTTGTTGTGCAGCAAAAGAAACAATTATAAAAATGCAACCTTCAGAATGGGAGAAAATATTTGCAAACCATATATCTGATAAAGGATTATCATTCAAAATATATAGAGAACACCCACAACTCAATGGCAATAAAACAAATAACCCAATTTAAAATGGGCAAAGAAACTGGATATACATTTCTCCAAGGAAGACATACAAATGGCCAACAAGTATAGAAAAATGTGCTCAATATTATTAATCATCAGGAAAATGTAAAGCAACATAACCATGAGATATCACCTCATACATGTTAGATGGTTATTATCAAAAAATCAAAATATAACAAGTATTGGCAAGGATGTGGAGAAAAATGAACTGTTGAACTCTGTCAGTGTTAATGTAAATTGGTGTAACTACTATGGAAAATATTATGGAGGTTCCTCAAAAATTTAAAATAGAACTACCAAATGATCCAGCAATTCTACCTTTGGGTATTTACCTAAAATAAGTGAAATCAGGATCTTGAAAGTATATTTGCATGCATGTTCATTGCAGCATTGTTTACAATAGCCAAGACAATGAAGCAACTTAAATACCCATTGATAGATGAATGGATAAATAAAATATGGTTTATACATACCATGGAATATTACTCAGCATTAGAGAAGAAAGAAATTGTTCCATTTGCAACAACATGGATTAACCTAGGGAACTTATGCTGAATGAATAAAAATGAACACAGAAGGACAAATACTACACGATACCACTTGTATGAACAAAATAGTCAAACTAATAGAAATAGTAAAATGGTGGTTGCCAGGAGTTAAGAGGAGGGGAAAAAGGAAGGGATATTTGCCAAAGAATGAAAAGTTTCAGTCATGTAGATGAATAAGTCCTGAAGATCTACTGTAGAGAATAGTTCCTATCATTAAATAATACTGAATTGTATACTTAAAAATTTGCTAAAAAGGCAGATTTTATGTTGTATTATTATCACTAATAATAATAATAAAAGACAGTGGGAGGAAACTTTTGGAAATGATGGCTATGTTTATGGCATAGATTGTGGTATGGTGTCACAGCTGTATACTTATCTCCAAACTCATCAAGTTGTTTACTAAATGTATACAGTTGTTTGCATGTCAATTATACTTCAATAAAGTGGTTTTTTAAAAAGATTAAAATGTCATGCAGAAATGCAGACTATTAAAAAGAAATGCGCTTCTCTGGTGGAATTAAGTTAGAATGGGACAGGGTAGGGGAAAGTATTTTAAGTTACATCACACTAATATATATACCATAAAAAGAAAAACCAAAAAAACTCTTTGAAGCAGTAGCTGAAATGTGTTATCACATTCCTAACCTTACAGAAATCACTTTGGTAACACCAAGCACCTTGTTACTTAACTGACTAAATAATTCATAATTCCACCTCTGAGAGAACAGAAATGTGTTAATCTGTAGAGTTTTGTCTTTAATTTAGCCATATTTTTGATAAACTTTTTTGGGGAAAATAAAATACATTTAAAGTTGACATAGTACAATAAATATTTCACTATGATATGAAATGATGTCATAGTAGAGTACAATGAACTAAATTCACCCTTAGACATATCATGTGCAATTCTTAATTATTTCTGGGAACATATTTTATGCTATATTGAATTCATGTTGGGGGGTATATGTATATAGTATATTTGTAGTCATATTTCAGGGAATGTTATGTGTTCTTTGCAAAATTAGAATTTAAACTACTGTTACCAACATTATGGCAAAGATGTAATAATTTACCATGGAATCATTCTATGTCCCAAATAAATTCTCATAAATCTCAAAGCTTTTGCTTTTATAGCACCCTCCTCCCCCCCCAATAATTTATATATAAATAAAATTTTAAAGAGCCAAAATTGTTAATAAACCATCTAACTCTATTTAATCAGCACAGAGGTACACTAGTCATCATTCACTCTGAAGCATTATGTATTTTGCCCTGCTGTGTAATGAGGCTATATTTTGAAAACAAAATTTTATAAAATTCTATAAAATAGACCATAACTTTCTTTTGACTCCATGACAAATCAACACATGGAAGTCTACGCTTGTACATTTACAGTTATTATGGTGAGCAAAACTTAAGACATTTAAATCAATTCTGTAAAAAACGCAGGAAGGATGGAATGGTAGTTACTGCTAAAGAAATTATTTCCCTCCCTTCAGAAAGAAATGTCATGTGTAAATGCCAGTGAAGCTGTGATAAATTTTACTTCCTCACTTGGAAATTGCTATTTAACAAACTTTCTTGCTTCTCTTTGAAAGTAGCATAAATTTTTACTTTACCAGAAATCAGTGAAGTGCTCTTCTCCTCACTTGATATTGAAAGTAGCTACTTGACACACTGATTCTGAACAATTATGTGATCTATAGTATTTAGCATTAAAACTTAGCTAATGAAAGTGAAAAAATAGTGGTGGTAAATAACCAGCTCAGAATGTCTTGATTGTCCTTCATAGCAGATGATTGTTCCTCTCATTAAAGTTACAAACCTTGAGAAAAAAAAATTATGAAAAGGCAAGCTTGATTCTAATACATGTCATGATTCTAATGACACTAATACAGATTAGATGTTCCGTAATTAGTGACTGCAAATGAAAAGTTACTTTTTTGGTACTAAGGTGTTTTCTTTATCATTGGGCTTCTATTTCCAATTAGATTGAAAAAAGTGTTCAATTAGCCTCTTGAAATATTAAATGTAAGGAAAAATTCTAAAACAAAAAAATTTAGAAATTATACTATTATTTGCTGTTATTTATATTTACTATTATTATTTATTTATAAACATTTTTTGAGTGTATCCTTTTTGAAACATGCAGTGAAAAACATGCAGTGGGTGTAATTTGAAAATTCTGAAACATAATCTCTACCCTCAAAGATTTAAGTGACACATTAGTTGGAGAAATAAAGCTTACATGGCAGAAACATATTTAAGGCCATGAAATTTACATCTGTCAAAAAAGAAATTTTTTCCAATTCTCTTTGATATTTTATCTTTATTTTAAGACCAAATTTATCTGGAGGTAGACAATTAATCTTATGATAAACCAGAAAATTGAGATTCTCTCTGTCAATTACAGTGTTACCCTCTATATTTTCCTCAGTCGCTCAGAGCTTATATAGTGCCAATCAGTAATCATAGAGAAAGAAAAGTTATCTAGTACTTTGAAGTCATCTGGCATCACTTTTTGGAATATATTATGTTTTTTCCTGTTCTTTCAAATGTCTTCATTGCTTCAACCTGTCATCTTCTGAGGGATCTTGTTAAAATATAGATTCAGGTTGAATAGACCTGAGCTGCTGCCTAAAATTCTGCTTTTCTAATAGGCTCTCCAAATAAGCTGCCGAGGTTGCTCCTGATCTGGGTGGGTATCATGCTGTAAGTAGGTAGACTCTAAAGAAAAATCTTTGTACTACTATGGTTGGTAATAGCAGGAACTTAATGTACTCCTCACTCTAAGTACAAGCCTAATTCAGCTGGTTCCATATCTCAGAAAGATAAAAGAAAAGTTTTCTCATACTGTGGAAAAAAATTTTATATGCTTACACAGGCTGAGTAGCCATTCTTAGTCCACTTTTCTCACATTATGTTTCCTTTGATTATTTTGATAGTCCAGTTTCTGCCTAAGGGACTCCAGAAAATATCTACTCTAAGGAAGTTTGATTCCCCTTAAAATAAATTTACCTGCACTATGGCAGAGTCAATGTTGAGAAAACTCCATCTCAATACTGGATAATTTTCAAAATATATTTTAGTTTTTTTCTGGATTCATGGGAAAATAAAGACATTCTCAGAAGCCATAAAACATCGTGAACAAACCAACAAAAGTTTTGGTCTGCTGTTAGAGCTGGGGACCTAAAGCACTGAGATGTGTGGGGCTACAAATATCTAAGTAGGACTATAAGTAGAGGTTCTACCAAATATTTCTCTTTGTAAATTTCTTAACTCAAGTTCACACTTGCTTGGGATAGAAGTTAGAATGCAAACAATATCTGGGAAAATACTCAGGCAAACTTCAAATACTTTCTGCAAAGTCCACAAACACTAACATAATTTCACCAAAAAAAAAAATTATTAAAAATAAAGAAAAGTGAAAAAGAAATCCTGGAGTTGAACAATATAATACCTGAACTAAAAAAGTCACTAGGAGGAGTTTGATTTCAGGTTTGATAAAGTAGAGGAAAAAAAATCAACGAACTTGAAGGCACGTCATTTGAAATATTGTGGTGAAAAGAGAAACAAAATAGAATTAAAAAAATATTTAGAAAGCCTAAGGGAATTCTGGGGCACCACCAAGAGAACCAATATATGAAAGTCACAGAAGGATAAGATATTTCTCACTAAGACAGTGCAGAAGAAGACAGAAAGAATCAGAAAGCTTATTTAAAGAAATAATGGCTGAAAACATAACAAATCCTGAGATAGAAATGGATATCTGGATCCATGAAACTCAAAAATTCCAAATTAGATGAACCCAAAGAAGATTACACCAAGAGATAAGATAATCACATTTTTCCCATAGACAAATAGAACATTTTGAAAGCAGCAAGAGATAATTGACTCATTACACACAAAGGAGCCCTCAAAAGACTATCAACAGATTTCTCAACAGAAATCTTGTAGGCTATAAAGAGTGGGAAGAAATATTCAAAGTGCTGAAACATAAACTACAAACCAAAATAACGACACTCAGCAAATTGTTTTTCGAGAATGAAGGAGAGATAAAGACTTTTCCAGAAAAAGAAAAGCTGAAGAAGTTCATCACTACTACACCTCCCTTACTAGAAATGCTAAAAGAAGTTCCAGTTTAAATAAAAGAATGGTGCAGAAGAACTACAATCCTTCAGCCTGTGGAACAAAAAACACATTCACAGAAAGATAGACAAGGTGAAAAGGCAGAGGGCTATATACCAGATGAAGGAACAAGATAAAATCCCAGAAAAAAAAACTAAATGAACTGGAGATAGGCAATCTACCAGAAAAAAAAATTCAGAATAATGATAGTGAAGATAATCCATGACCTTGGAATAAGAATGGAGGCAAAGATTAAGAAGATGCAAGAAATGATTAACAAAGACTTAGAAGAATTAAAGAACAAACAGAGATGAACAATACAATAACTGAAATGAAAACTACATTAGAAAGAATCAATAGCAGAATAACTGAGGCAGAAGAACGGATAAGTGACCTGGAAGACAGAATGGGGGAATTCACTGCTGTAGAACAGAATAAAGAACAAAGAATGAAAAGAAATGAAGACAGCCTAAGAGACCTCTGGGATAACATTAAACGCAACAACATTCGCATTATAAGGGTCCCAGAAGGAGAAGAGAGAGAGAAAGGACCAGAGAAAATATTTGAAGAGATTATAGTCGAAAACTTCCCTAACATGGAAAAGGAAATAGCCACCCAAGTCCAGGAAGCACAGTGAGTCCCATACAGGATAAACCCAAAGAGAAACACACTGAGACACACAGTAATCAAATTGGCAAATATTAAAGACAAAGAAATATTGAAAACAGCAAGGGAAAAATGACAAATAACATACAAGGGAACTCCCATAATTTTAACTGCTGATTACTCAACAGAAACTCTACAAGTCAGAAGGGAGTGGCATGATATACTTAAAGTGATGAAAAGGAAGAACCTACAACCAAGATTACTCTACCTGGCAAGGATCACATTCAGATTCAATGGAGAAATCAAAAGCTTTACAGACAAGCAAATCTAGGAGAATTCAGCACCACCAAATCAGCTGTACAACAAATGCTAAAGGAACTTCTCTAAGTAGGAAAAATAAGAGAAGAAAATGACTAACAAAAACAAACCCAAGACAATTAAGAAAATGGTAATAGGAACATACATATCAATAATTACCCTAACTTTGAATAGATTAAATGCTCCAACCAAAAGACACAGGTTTGCTGAATGGATACAACAACAAGACCCATCTATATGCTGTCTACAAGAGACCCACTTCAGACCTAGGGACACATACAGACTGAAAGTGAGGGGATGGAAAAAGATATTCCATGCAAATGGAAATCAAAAGAAAGCTGGAGTAGCAATACTCATATTAGATAAAATAGATTTTAAAATAAAGAATGTTACAGCAGGCAAGGAAGGACACTACATAATGATCAGGGGATCAATCCAAGAAGAAGATATAACAATTATAAATATATATGCACCCAAGATAGGAGCACCTTAATACATAAGACAACTGCTAACAGCTCTAAAACAGGAAATCGACAGTAACACAATAATAGTGGGGGACATTAACACCTCACTTACACCAATGGACAGATAATCTAAAGTGAAAATAAATAAGAAAACAGAAGCTCTAAATGACACAATAGAGTAGATAGATTTAGTTGATATTTATAGGACATTCCATCAAAAAACAGCAGATTACACTTTTTATTCAACTGCGCACGGAACATTCTCCAGGTTAGATCACATCTTGGGTCACAAATCAAGCCTCAATAAATTTAAGAATATTGAAATCATATCAAGCATCTTTTCTGACCACAATGGTAGGAGATTAGAAATGAATTACAGGGGAAAAAAAAAACCGTAAAAAACACAAACACATGGAGGCTAAACAATACGTTACTAAATAACCAAGAGATTACTGAAGAAATCAAAGAGGAAATTAAAAAAAACATAGAGGGCTTCCCTGGTGGTGCAGTGGTTGAGAATCTGCCTGCCAATGCAGGGGACACGGGTTCGAGCCCTGGTCTGGGAAGATCCCACATGCCGCGGAGCAACTAAGCACGTGAGCCACAGCTACCGAGCCTGCGCATCTGGAGCCTGTGCTCTGCAACAAGAGAAGCCACAATAGTGAGAGGCCCATGCACTGTGATGAAGAGTGGCCCCTGCTTGCCCCAACTAGAGAAAGCCCTCACACAGAAACGAAGACCCAACACAGCCAAAAATAAAAATAAATTAATTAATTAATTAAAAAAAAAAACATAGAGACAAATGACAATGAAAACACAAAGATCCAAAACCTCTGGGATGCAGCAAAAGCAGTTCTAAGAGGGAAGTTTATAGCTATACAAGCCTACCTCAGGAAACAAGAAATATCTCAAATGAACAATCTAACCTTACACCTAAAGAAACTAGAGAAGGAAGAACAAACAAAACACAAAGTTAGCAGAAGGAAAGAAATCATAAAGATCAGAGCAGAAAAAAAAGAAATAGAAACAAAGAAAACAAGAGAATATCAATCAAACTAAAAGCTGGTTCTTTGAGAAGATAAACAAAATTGATAAACCATTAGTCAGTCTCATAAAGAAAAAGAGGGAGAGGACTCAAAGAAATAAAATTAGAAATGAAACAGGAGAAGCTACAACAGACACCAGAGAAATACAAAGCATCCTAAGAGACTACTACAAGCAACTCTAGACCAATAATATGGACAACCTGGAAGAAATGGACAAATTCTTAGAAAGGTATAACCTTCCAAGACTGAACCAGGAAGAAAGAGAAAATATGAACAGAACAATCACAAGTAATGAAATTGAAACTGTGATTAAAAATCTTCCAACAAACAGAAGTCCAGAACCAGATAGCTTCAGAGGTGACTTCTACCAAACATTTAGAGAAGTGCTAACACCCATCCTTCTCAAACTCTTCCAAAAAATTGCCGAGGGAGGACCACTCCCAAACTCATTCTATGAGGTCACCATCACCCTGATACCAAAACCAGACAAAGATAGTACAAAAAACGAAAATTACAGACCAATATCACTTATGAATATAGATGCAAAAATCCTCAACAAAATACTAACAAATTGAATCCAACAACACATTAAAAGGATCATACACCATGATCAAGTGGGGTTTATCACAAGGATGCAAGGATTCTTCAATATACGCAAATCAACCAGTGTGATACAACATATTAACAAATTGAAGAATAAAAAACTGCATGATCATCTCAATAGATGCAGAAAAAGCTTTTGACAAAATTCAACACTCATTTATGATAAAAACTCTCCAGAAAGTGGGCATGGAGGGAACATACCTCAACATAATAGAAGCAATATATGACAAACGCACAGCAAACATCATTCTCAAAGGTGAAAAACTGAAAGCATTTCCTCTAAGATCAGGAACAAGACAAGGATGTCAACTCTTGCCACTGTTATGCAACATCGTTTTAGAAGTTTTACCTATGGCAGTCAGAGAAGAAAAAGAAATAAAAGTAATACGAATTGGAATGGAAGAAGTAAAACTGTCACTGTTTGCAGATGACATATTACTATACATAGAGAGTCCTAAAGATGCCACCAGAAAAATACTAGAGCTTATCAATGAATTTGGTAAAGTTGCAGGATACAAAATTAATGCACAGAAATCTCTTGCATTCCTATACACTAATGATGAAAAAATCTGAAAGACAAATTAAGGAAACACTCCCATTTACCATTGCAACAAAAAGAATAAAATACCTAGGAATAAAACTATCTAGGGAGACAAAAGACCTGTATGCAGAAAACTATCAGACACTGATAAAATAAATTAAAGATGATACCAACAGATGGAGAGCTATACCATGTTCTTGGATTGGAAGAATCAATATTGTGAATATGACTATACTACCAAAAGCAATCTACAGATTCAGTGCAATCCCTATCAAATTACCAATGGCATTTTTTATGGAACTAGAACAAAAAAATCTTAAAATTTGTATGGAGACACAGAAGACCCCAAATAGGCCAAGCAGTCTTGAGGGAAAATAACAGAGGTGGAGGAATCAGGCTCCCTGACTTCAGACTATACTATAAAGCTACAGTAATGAAGACAATATGGTACTGGTACAAAAACAGAAACATAGATCAATGCAACAGGATAGAAAGCCCAGAGATAAACCCACGTGCCTATGGTCAACTAGTCTATGACAAAAGAGGCAAGGATATACAATAGAGAAAAGACAGTCTCTTCAATTAGTGGTGCTGGGAAAACTGGACAGCTACATGTAAAGGGATGAAAATAGAACACTTCCTAACACCATACACAAAAATAAACCCAAAATGGATTCGAGACCTAAATGTAAGACTGGACACTATAAAACTCTTAGGAGAAAACATAGGAAGAACACTCTTTGACATAAATCACAGTAAGATCTTTTTTGATCCATCTCCTAGGGTAATGGAAATAAAAACAAAAAAACAAATGGGACCTAATGAAAGTTAAAGCTTTTGCGCAGCAAAGGAAATCATAAACAAGATGAAAAGACTACCCTCAGAATTGGAGAGAATATTTGCAAATGAATCAACGGACAAAGGATTAATCTCCAAAATATATAAACATGCAGCTCAATATTAAAAAAACAAACAACCCAATCCAAAAATGTGCAGAAGACCTTAATGGACATTTCTACAAAGAAGATATACAGGTGGCCAAGAAGCACTTGGAAAGCTGTTCAACATCACTAATTATTAGAGAAATGCAAAGTAAATCTACAATGAGGTATCACCTCACACCAGTTAGAATGGGCATCATCAGAAAATCTACAAACAACAAATGCTGGAGAGGGTGTGGAGAAAAGGGAACCCTCTTGCACTATTGGTGGGAATGTAAATTGATACAGCCACTATGGAGAACAGTACGGAGGTTCATTCAAAAACCAAAAATAGAATTACCCTATGACCCAGCAATCACATTACTAGGCATATACCCGGAGAAAACCATAATTCAAAAAGACACATGCACCCCAATGTTCATTGCAGCAATATTTATAATAGCCAGTACATGGAAGCAACCGAAATGCCCATCGACAGATGAATGGATAAAGAAGATGTTGTACATATATACAATGGAATATTACTCAGCCATAAAAGGAACGAAATTGGGTCATTTGTAGAGATGTGGATGGATCTAGAGACTGTCATACAGAGTGAAGTAAGTCAGAAAGAGAAAAACAAATATTTTATACTAATGCATATACATGGAACCGAGAAAAATGGTACAGATGAACTGGTTTGCAGGACAGAAATAGAGACACAGATGTAGAGAACAAACGCATGGACACCAATGGGGGAAAGTGGTGGGGTGGGGGGTGTGGTGGTGGTGTGATGGATTGGGAGATTGGGATTGACATATATACACTAATATATATATAATGGCTAACTAATAAGAACCTGCTGTATAAAAATATAAATAAAATTAAATTGAAAAAATTATAATAGCAACCAATTTTTATAAAAAAAATAGTTTAAAGTTCAGGAATTCTAATAAAGTTGAGTTGTTATCAGTTTAAAACAGGGTGTTGTAATTTTAAGATATTTTATGTAACCTCATGGTAACCACAAGGGAAAAATATGTAGTGAGTACACAGAAGAACACAACAAAGAAATCAAAGCAACAAAAAGCATCAAAAATAAAAGA
This sequence comes from Balaenoptera ricei, assembly GCF_028023285.1. Taxonomy (NCBI): domain Eukaryota; kingdom Metazoa; phylum Chordata; class Mammalia; order Artiodactyla; family Balaenopteridae; genus Balaenoptera; species Balaenoptera ricei. The sequence goes on from NC_082655.1 coordinate 50,911,684, forward strand.
CTTCAAAACACATGATAAAACCAAACAGGATAACAAACAAGGAACAATGGATCTACAAAACAGCCAGAAAATAATTGACAACAAAATGGCATTAGTAAGTCCTTACCTATCAATAATTTCCTTAAATGCAAATGGATTAAAGTCTCCAATCAAAAGACATAGAATGCCTGAATGAATTAAGAAACCAAGACCCAATATATGCTGCCTACAAGAGACTCACTTTAGCCTTAGAGACACATATAGACTGAGAGTAAAGGGTTGACAGAAGGTATTTCAACCAAACTGTATCAACAACAACAGAAAAGAGAGAGGTAGCTACGAGTATATCAAACAAAATAGACTTTAAAATAAAAATGTTAAAAATAGACAAATAAGGTCATTATATAACTAAAAAGTGGTCAACGCATCAAGAAAGTATAACAATTGTAAATATTTATTCACCCCCAACATCAGAACATATAATATACAAAGTAAAAACTAACAGCTAAAAGAGGAAATATACAGCAATATAATAATAGTTGGGGACTTGAATACCTCATTCTCAACAACAGATTGATCATCCAGACAGAAAATCAATTAAAGAAACAATGGATTTGAACATCATTGTAGATCAACTGCATCTAACAGACATATACAAAACATTTTATCTGAGAACAGCAGTATATATGTTCTTCTTAAGAATATATATACAATGGAATATTATTAAGCCACAAAAAAGGAAATTCTACCACTTGTTACAACATGGATGAATCTTGAGGGTATTAGGCTAAGTGAAAAAACTCATATAGAGAAAGATAAATACTATATGACCTCACTTAAATACTATATGACCTCACTTATATGTGGACTCTAAAACAAACAAATAAGAAAACTCATAAAGAGATCAGATTTGGGGTTAACAGAGGCAGGGTGTAAAGGGTGGTGTAATTGGATGAAGGTGGTCAGAAGTCACTGTCTTCCAATTATAAGTTACATGAGTACTAGGAATGCAATGTACAACATAATAACTATAGTTAATACTGCTGTATGATAAACATGAAAGTTGTTAAGAGAGTAAATCCTAAGACTTCTCACTACAAGAAAAAAATATGTAAATATTAATATATTTTTGTATCTGTATGAGATGATGGATGTTAACTAAACTTATTGTGACAATTATTTCATGATATCTGTAAGTTAAATTGTTAAGCTGTATTCCCTAAACTTATATAATGCTATATGTCAACTTATTTCAATAAACCTGGAAAAAATAATGCAAAAATGTGAGCTTGTCACAGTTACCCATGTAATAATTTTAATAATTTTTAAATGAGGTATCTTTTAATATTTATAACAAAATAGTTACAATAATAATTCAGATTAATGTATATAAAATTTTATTATGAATCTAAGAACATGATACAGCACACAAAAATCTTTACTAAGAATCTTATAATACTAGAGATTCTAAAGAGAATAGGATGAAGGGAGCTACTTGGCTGTCCAATGGTTAGGACTCAGCACTTTCACTACCATGGCCCAGATTCAATCCCGGGTTGGGGAACTAAGATCCCAGAAGCTGCACATCACAGCCAAAAATTTAAAAATAAATAAAGAATACAGGATGAAAAATGCTTTAGAGAAGAATAAAGTAATCTTCCAGTATCTCTGGCAAATCCTGAATACTCTTTTGGCAGGGAGACTTCATAAATATCTTTAGTAGTGTCTTCTAGTATGTACTTCACTGTTCTGTCTGAATTATTTTATTATTCCTAACTCTAACCTACAAGTATTCTTTTATAACTTTGCTGTGTTACCCCCAAAAAATTGAATAAAAATTTCTACTTGTGAAGTGAGCAAATAATTGATGATATTATAGGCTCCCCAAAAGAAGATTCCTTGGCCTGTAATAATTGCAGATCTGAGATATTTTTAAAGAATATTACCTGCTTGTGGAAATAAATAATCTTTTTAACATGTTGGATTAACTGGTGATTATGTACTTTCCATTCATTATTCCTCTCCACAGTTCAAACTTTGACTATATCATGAATAAGTTTGAAGACTTTACATTGAAATATACTTGAGTTTGAGCCAAAATTCTATTTACCAGTTTAATTGAGCTTGATTTATATATATATATATATATATATATAATAGAAATAATTATACCTATCTCCCAAGTTGGATATAAGTATAAAATGATTTGATCCTCGTAAAAGTGTCCAGGATATTATATGATACATAGTAAATATTCAAGATGTTTAATTTTTCTTCTCCCTTGAACTGTCAGGAGTGGAGTGGAGGCAGTCATATCAAAAGCAGTTGTCCTTGTCATCTAAAATTATTCCTATTTTGAAGAAAAATGACATCAATTCAATTGTCTACTTTTCCCTTGCAGGTACATCAGAGTTTGATTGTTAGTCTGCATGATTTCTGACTTGAGCATACATATACATATTGTAAGCAGTTTCAGGGCTTTGTAGAATACACCACAGGAATCACATCCTACTGTCACTGTCAATTGTGAAATGGCTCTTGAGTGCCCTGATAGGACTGAGAAAGGGTATCCACACATTCATCTCATTCAGCAATAGTCTCAATTGAAGACTCCCCAAGTGCTCAGATTAGTTTCATAATATACAGGTCTACTGCCCTCAGACATCTGGACACTAGAGGATGGCTATGAAGAACAGTTTAATGTGAAACACAGCAAAAGTATTTTGACATTTTTTTTTTTTTGGCAAGCAAACGTCCTAATGGAGAAGAAAAAGAGAAACTTAGAGCAAATAATTTTACTAATAACCATCTGTATTAGTTTAACTGCCCTATAATGTGTTTGAGAATAAACATGACATATAAAAGGCATATTTAACATTTTATTGATCTCTATTTGGATTTTTAAAAGTAAACTTTGAACTTGACCATATTTCACTTTACTATGGTAGGATATGCTTTTGAGAGCAGCTTTGAAGCTTGCTCAACTTTGTGTCCTTGGAGCCTACTGAGTCCTTGGGTGATGAACAAATTATACAAGCATAGAATCCATAAGAATTAATATCAAATAAATTCAGATACTGATATCTTTTTTTCTTACCAAATGTATTCTTTTTTTTAACACCTTTTTTGGAGTATAATTGCTTTACAATGGTGTGTTAGTTTCTGCTTTATAACAAAGTGAATCAGCTATACATATACATATATGCCCATATCTCCTCCATCTTGTGTCTCCCTCCCACACTCTCTATCTCACCACTCTAGGTGGTCACAAAGCACCGAGCTGATCTCCCTGTGCTATGCAGCTGCTTCCCACTAGCTATCTATTTTATATTTGGTAGTGTAAATATGTTCATGCCACTCTCTCACTTCTTCCAAGCTTACCCATCCCCCTCCCCGTGTCCTCAAGTTGATTCTCTACATCTGCATCTTTATTCCTGTCCAGCCCCTAGGTCCTTCAGAACCATTATTATTATAAATTTTTTAGATTCTATATATACGTGTTAGCATACAGTATTTATTTTTCTCTTTTTGACTTACTTCACTCAGTAGGACAGACTCTAGGTCCATCCACCTCACTATAAATAACTCAATTTCGTTTCTTTTTATGGCTGAGTAATATTCCATTGTATATATGTGCCACATCTTCTTTATCCATTCATCTGTTGATGGACACTTAAGTTGCTTCCATGTCCTGGCTATTGTAAATAGTGCTACAATGAATATTGTGGTACATGTCTCTTTTTGAATTATGATTTTCTCAGGGTATATGCCCAGTAGTGGGATTGCTTGGTCACATGGTAGTTCTAATTTAGTTTTACAAGGAACCTCCATATTGTTCTCCATAGTGGCTGTATCAATTTAAATTTCCACCAACAGTGCAAGAGGGTTCCCTTTTTTCTACACCCTCACCAGAATTTATTGTTTGTAGATTTTTTTGATGATGGACATTCTGACTGGTGTGAGGTGATACCATATTGTTGTTTTGATTTGCATTTCTCTAATGATTAGTGATGTTGAGCATCCTTTCATGTGTTTGTTGGAAATCTGTATATCTTCTTTGGAGAAATGTCTACTTAGGTCTTCTGTCCATTTTTGGATTGGGTTATTTGTTTTTTTGATATTGAGTTTTATGTGCTGCTTGTATATTTTAGAGATTAATTCTTTGTCAGTTGCTTCATTTGCAAATATCTTCTCCCATTCTGAGGGTTGTCTTTTGGTCTTGTTTATGGTTTCCTTTGCTGTGCAAACGCTTTTAAGTTTCATTAGGTCCCATTTGTTTATTTTTGTTTTTATTTCCATTTCTCTAGGAGGTGGGTCAAAAAGGATCTTGCTGTGATTTATGTCATAGAGTGTTCTGCCTATGTTTTCCTCTAAGAGTTTTATAGTGTCTGGCCTTACATTTAGGTCTTTATTTCATTTTGAATTTATTTTTGTGTATGGTGTTAGGGAGTATTCTAATTTCATTCTTTTACCTGGAGCTGTCCAGTTTTCCCAGCACCACTTATTGAAGAGGCTGTCTTTGCTCCATTGTATATTTTTGCCTCCTTTGTCATAGGTAACCATATGTATGTGGGTTTATCTCTGGTCTTTCTATCCTCTTCCATTGATCTATATTTCTGTTTTTGTGCCAGTAACATAATGTCTTGATTACAGTAGCTTTGCAGTATAGTCTGAGGTCAGGGAGCCTGATTCCTCCAGCTCCATTTTTCTTTCTCAGGAGTGCTTTTGCTATTCAAGGTCTTTTGTGTTTCCATACAAATTGTAATTTTTTTTTTTTTGTTTTAATTCTGTGAAAAATGCCATTGGTAATTTGATAGGGAATGTGTTGAATCTGCAGATTGTTTTGGATAGTACTGTCATTTTCACAAGATTGATTCTTCCAATCCAAAACATTGTATATCTCTCCATCTGTTTGTGTTGTCTTTGGTTTCTTTCATCAGTATCTTATAGTTTTCTGAGTACAAGTCTTTTGCCTCCTTAGGCTTATCTAAGGTTTATCCCTAGGTAATTTATTATTTTTATTGCAGTGGTAAATGGGATTGTTTTTTCAATTTCTCTTTCTGATCTTTTCTTGTTAGTGTATAGGGATGCAAGAGATTTATGTGTATTAATTTTGTATCCTGAAATTTCTTTACCAAATTCATTGATGAGCTCTAGTAGTTTTCTGGTAGCACTTTAGGATTTTCTGCATATAGTATCATGTTGTCTGCAAACAGTGACAGTTTTACTTCTCTTTTCCAATTTAGATTCCTTTTATTTATTTTTCTTCTCTGATTGCTGTGGCTAGGACTTCCAAAACTATGTTGAATAATAGTGGTGAGAGTGGACATCTTTGTCTTGTTCCTGACCTTAGAGGAAATGCTTTCAATTTTTCATCATTGAGAATGATGTTTGCTTCAGGTTTGTCATATATGCCTTTTATTATGTTGAGGTAGTTTCCATCTATGCCCACTTTCTGGAGAGTTTTTATCATAAATGAATGTTGAATTTTGTCAAAAGTTTTTTCTGCATCTATTGATATGGTCATATATTTTTTGTTCCTTATGAAATATTTTTCATCCCCTCACTTTCAGTCTCTGTGTCTTTAGATCTGAAGTGAGTCTCTTGTATGAGCATACAGATGAATCTTTTTTTTTATCCAACTAGCCACCCTATGTGTTTTGATAGAAGAATTTAATTCATTGACTTTTAAAGTGATTACTGATAGTTGTATACATATTGCTATTTTGTTATTTGTAATTCTTCTATGTTCTTTTCTTCTTTCAGTTTTTTCCCTTGTGATTTAATAATTTTTAATGGTATACTTTTCTTTAGTTGTTGTGTATCTATTGTAGGTCTTTGATTTGTGATTACCATGTGGTTCATGTGTGTGGACCAATAACTATATCTACTTTTCTTAAACAAATCTTCCTTTAAGTTCAAACACATTCTAAAAGATCTATATGTTTTACTCCCCTTCCCCACATTTTGTGTTTTTGATGTCATATGTTGTATCTTCATATTTATTCCCTTACTGATTATTGTAGTGATAATTTATTTTACAATATTTGTCTTTCAGTCCTCTACTAGCTTTCTCCTATGCACAATTTCCCAGTTGTCTAATTTCTCCAGAATCATATATGAAACATAGGTGATATTTCCTTTGAAAAATCTTTTAAAATTTTCTTTGCCTCACTTGCTGTTTCTCTAACATATACACACACATACATGCCCTCTCTTTCTCTCACACACACTTAAACACACACACACACCTACATCTACACCTTTCTTTCCTCTTTACCCACAGTCTCATCCCAGTCAGTTTGCAGAGCCCCTTATAATCCATCATTTACTTCAAGCAAAATATTTATGAAAGTGAATTTGTAAGAGTTTTCTCCCTCAGATCATAAACAAGTATGAAAAATATTACACAGATACTAGAAATATTTTGATGGTTAAGAATCTGATTTTTGGAAGTTGGGACATGGAGATAGGGAGCAACATGAAGGGTTATAAAAAGACAAGGAGGAATGTAAGAAAACTCCAGATTTTTAAGTTTTTGTGTGAGTCTTATATGCCTGAAGAGAAATATTTTAACACTAATCCTACTAATAATGCATTGTAAAATAAGTCTGTACTATTTTGAAAAACTGTATTATTTCAAAGACAAATTTTTATTACAAACCTTATTTAGTAGCTCAAGATTTTTAAAATTTAATTCTCTTAACCTACGTTGTTCAAATTCTGAAAAAAAAAGAAGAAAAAGGAAGGGAAAAAAAGGTCTCAAATTACAATGTTGTATTCCTTGATACTTTTCAAAATTTTTCTTGCATGATTGTGATTAATGATCCCTGACTTTGGCTGCCCTTTATCAACTTCCTTTAGGTCCTGATTTAGAAAGTGAAGCTTAACCTTTCTACTGTTGATCAAGGGTATTAAGAGCCTACTTGAAAGTAACAGACTATAAATGAGGACTCCTTTAACTTGAAAGATGAAAGCTGAGAAGTAAGATAAAGACTTTTAAAATCATGGAGTTTATGGATAGGATAGACATGAACTCATTCCCAAAATTTTAGTGTGCTAAAATCAGAGGAAATTCTTGAGAATTACTTAAAAATAATATTAGAACTATTAAATTGAAAATAATAATTAATATGAAGCATAAATATTAGTTCACATATGTAAATAAATTCAAAGCATTTTAGATATATTTATAGATTATTAATCTATAATTGTTTATCAAAGTAAAGTAAAAGTATTTAGAAATGTATGTCTAAATGTAGAGATTACTAAATTAGGGGAATTTGCACTTTGTCTACCCATCAAATATCTGACTCTGAAGAACATTTCATTAATCCTAACAGCATATATTTTATAAAAAATACTTTAAAATAATTATTTTTGTGCCCTGGATGTTAGGAAAGAGACTTAGAGGTCTCAATGACCTAGAAATTCCCATCTGACCATCACATATCCTCTGGGGAACTCTGCATGCTTCTGGCAAGAGATCCCCTTCCCACCCTCATTCCCATGATCCCTTTTCCACCCTCATATGCAACACTCACCAATTCACCATCAGCATTTTCTCTTGTGACCACCCAGATTAGCCTTATTAGACTCTAACCTAAATGTCCAACAACAGATGAATGGATAAAGAAGATGTGGTACAGGGACTTCCCTGGTGGTCCAGTGGCTAAGACTCCACGCTCCAAATGCAGGGGGCTCAGGTTCGATCCCTGGTCAGGGAACTAGATCCCACATGCAGCAACTAAGAGTTCGCATGCCACAACTAAAAGATCCCGCATGATGCAACTGAAGACCTCTCACTCGGCAATGAAGATCCCACGTGCCGCAACTAAGACACAATGCAGCCAAATAAATAATAATAATTGTAAAAAAGATATGGTACATATATACAATGGGATATTACTCATCCATAAAAAGAATGATATAATGCCATCTGCAGCAACATGGATGGACGTAGAGATTATCATACTAAGTGAAGTAAGTCAGAGAAAGACAAATGTGATATCACTTATATGTGGAATCTAAAATAGTGATACAAATGAACTTATTTACAAAGGAGAAACAGACTCACAGACTTAGAAAATAAACTAATGGTTACCAAAGGGGAAAGGTGGGGGGGGGGAGAATAAATTAGGAGGTTGGGATTAACATATACACACTACTACTTATAAGATAGATAATCAACGAGAATCTACTGTATAGCACAGGGAACTCTACTCAGTATTCTGTAATAACCCATATGGAAAAGATTCTGAAAAAGAATAGATATATGTATAGGTATAACTGAATCACTTTTCTGTGCACCTGAAACAAACACAACATTCTAAATCGACTATACTTCAATATAAAATGAAAATTGAAAACATAAAATTAAATTAAAAATTTTAAAAAAATGAACAAGATTCTCAGAGCTATTAAAAAAAAAAAAGCTAAGTTTACTTACTTATTAATCACGTGAACACATGCTAGAAAAATAAATGTACTGAGTAGTTCACTGATGGTGAAATGTGAGCCATGGTGGGCGTACTTATTAAGGAGTAAAAACTAGTACTCTAGACAGAAAAGGATGTTAAAGATCTACACACAGCAAGGTTTATCAACACTAAGACTGTAGCAAATTTGAAATGACTCAATTTGTCTGGTCCTTTAATAATTTTATTTGAGTAGAACCAGTTATGAAAAACACTATATCCCATTTTGATATTTATTCAGCAAGATTATTGTAAGAGAAAAATTTTCGATTTACACTTTTATCCCTCCTATTTGGTCTCCAGAATAAACCCCAAACTCTCAGATTACCCCTTGTCACTTGGTCTTTAATGTAATTTGACCTCATTCTCAACTCCCAAATCCCTCAGTAGATTGTCGGTCCTTATCAAAACTTCATATTTCCTCAACTTCTTCTTGTCCACTAACTTTGGAAACTCCCATTTTTATTTTTGCTCAGACTAAAACCTCACTTTCTCCTGATGACTCCATATTGCTGTGACCTTGTTAGAAAGTAGCTGTTTTTTCTCTCACACAACCTCAGATCATTGGGCTTCTAGGTGTTCTCTGTGTTCACATTGCCCTTTTTAGCCCATAGTGCTTGTCCTCCCCAAGAACCTCCACCTTTGAATCTTAGGTCAACATAGTATGTAGTAGATTGAGTAGTCTACCCCACAGTGGCTCTGGATTTGCCCGAGTGATTTGCTGTAGCCAATAGGACAATTGAAAATATAATGCAAGAAGAAACTTGCAAATTTCTTGTACATGGGACTTGCTCTAGCTTGATGTTTATGGGAACCCTGAAACCACTAGTACATGTAGGAGTCTAAGGCAATCATGTTGTATAAGAAAAGACCCTTGGTCAAGTCATCCCCATTGCCCATGTGCCTCCATATGACTTCTAGACATATGATTGAGTTCATCTTAGACCAACTAACACCAACCAAGAAAATATAGACCAGAAGAACCTCCTAGCCAACCCACAAAATCCCTGAGAACTAATAACCATTGATGGTCTTAAAATAGTAATTATGGAGTGTTTTTTTATATGGTAAACTCTAACTGATAAGGATTATCAGTTAATCAGATACTAGACTATAAATTCTATGTGAACTGATTTTCTTCACAACTGCTGTTGCCCTAGAGTCCAGAAAAATTTACATTTTTAATAATTTCTTCTTGAATACATAAAGATGTTAAATATGTTTTCAGATATATGTTGTTTTGAATTAAATATAAGGAGGACACATTTGTTTCACTTATTGCTCACAGTTCCTGAGATATTTGAATAGACACATTGTTGACAATCATTTTGCTAAACCTACAGTGAACTTAATTATTTTTCAAGCCTCTCTATTCTAAAATTAATGTAGTGAAATAGCAATAATGATGATGTGGTAATGGTGAATTATAATTATTGTAATATTAGTATAATGTTACAGAAATTATTATTATTAAAAAGGCCTTGATTCCTGGCATTATGTCATATAATCTTCAAGTGAAACTTATAATAAACAATATTTTCCCTGTTTTATTAATAAGACCTGATGCTTAGTGAAACTATTTATTGATCCAAAGTCTCACAGTTAGTCATAGATTTTATATACAAATCCAGAGCTGTATTATTCTAGGACATTAGTTATATTCCTTTTTCTAATGTCCATCTTCTTTATATCCCTATTTTTAAAGGTGTTTTTGAGATAGAAGAAAACTTAGGACATATTTGATTCAATTTCTTATTCAGTAAGTGAGGAAACAGAGGGCAAAGAGGTCAATTAATGTATCTAAGAGGAAATAGAGAATAATTTATTCAATAAATGTACCAGGAACTGGAGACTAGAAGTAAGTAGACTCACAAGTGGAAGGAGAAAATATATTTTCATTTATTGAGATTATATCATACACTGAACACCAGGTAGCTACAAATATACATCTAACCTGGTTTATTACTCACAAGAAACCAGTAACGTAAGTGTTTTATTTCTACTCTATTTCTACTCTAAGTTTCATAATTGGCTAGTAGCTAAAAGAGGTGTTTGAACTCTAAACTCACTTCTGTCTGAATTCAAATAGCATACTTTGTCAATACATACACAGCAGTTTGGGGTTATATTATCTTACAAAACTTACAAAACTTTTTAAAAGGAAGAAAGGCTATTTATCTGAGAAATAATATAGTCTCCATTAAAAAAAATCTCTAAGTAAGAAAACTTGTATTCATTAATATTTTGAGTTAAACTGGTGAACAACAGGAACAGTATTTAAGGTAAATGTTAGGTCAGAGACAGAAACATTTTTTTTGTTTGTTGGTTTGTTAGTTGGTTTTCCTGGTCACTTTTTTGTGAGTGATTTTTTTTTTATTTTTATATTTTATATTATTTAGTTTTTATACAGCAGGTTCTTATTAGTCATCAATTTTATACACATCAATGTATACATGCCAATCCCAATGGCCCAATTCATCACACCACCATCCCACCCCCCGTGGCTTTCCCGCTTTGGTATCCATACGTTTGTTCTCTACATCTGTGTCTCAACTTCTGCCCTGCAAACCAGTTCATCTGTACCATTTTTCTAGGTTCCACATACATGTGTTAATAAACGATATTTGTTTTTCTCTTTCTGACTTACTTCACTCTGTATGACAGTCTCTAGATCCATCCACGTCTCAACAAATGACCCAATATTGTTCCTTTTTATGGCTGAGTAATATTCCATTGTATATATGTACAACATCTCCTTTCTCCATTCATGTGTCGATGTGCATTTAGGTTGCTTCCATGTCCTGGCTATTGTAAATAGTGCTGCAATGAACATTGGGGTGCATGCATCTTTTTGAATTATGATTTTCTCTAGGTATATGCCCAGTAGGAGGATTGCTGGATCATATAGTAAATCTCTTTTTAGTTTTTTAAGGAACCTCCATACTGTTCTCCATAGTGGCTGTATCAATTTATATTCCCACCAACAGTGCAAGAGGGTTCCCTTTTCTCCACACCCTCTCCAGCATTTGTTGTTTGTAGATTTTCTGATGATGCCCATTCTAACTGGTGTGAGGTGATACCTCATTGTAGTTTTGCTTTGCATTTCTCTAATAATTAGTGATGCTGAGCAGATTTCCATGTGCTTCTTGGCCATCTGTATGTCTTTTTTGGAGAAATGTCAATTTATTTCTTCTGCCCAGTTTTGGATTGGGTTACTTGTTTCTTTAATATTGAGCTGCATGAGGTGTTTATAAATTTTGGAGATTAATCCTTTGTCTGTTGATTCATTTGCAAATATTTTCTCCCATTCTGAGGGTTGTCTTTTCGTCTTCTTTAAGGTTTTCTTTGCTGTGCAAAAGCTTTGAAGTTTCATTAGGTCCCATTTGTTTATTTTTGTTTTTATTTCCATTACTCTAGGAGGTGGATCAAAAAAGATCTTTCTGTGATTTATGTCAAAGGGTGTTCTTCCTATGTTTTCCTCTAAGAGTTTTATAGTGTCCGGTCTTACATTTAGATCTCGAATCAATTTTGAGTTTATTTTTGTGTATGGTCTAAAGGAGCATTCTAATTTCATTCTTTTACATGTAGCTGTCCAGTTTTCCCAGCACCAGTTATTGAAGAGATTGTCTTTTCTCCAATGTATATCTTTGCCTCCTTTGTCATAGATTAGTTGACCATAAGTGCGTGGGTTTATCTCTGGGCTTTCTATCTTGTTCCATTGATCTATATTTCTGTTTTTGTGCCAGTACCATATTGTCTTGATTACTGTAGCTTTGTAGTGTAGTCTGAAGTCAGGGAGTCTGATTCTTCCAACTCCGTTTTTTTCCCTCAATACTGCTTTGGCTATTCAGCCTCTTTTGTGTCTCCATACAAATTTTAAGATATTTTGTTCTAGTTCTGTAAAACATGTCATTGGTAAGTTGATAGGGATTGCATTGAATCTGTAGACTGCTTTGGGTAGTATAGTCATTTTCACAATATTGATTCTTCCAGCCCAAGAACATGTTATATCTCTCCATCTGTTGGTATCATCTTTAATTCCTTTCATCAGTGTCTCATACTTTTCTGCATACAGGTTTTTTGTCTCCCTAGGTAGGTTTATTCCTAGGTATTTTATTCTTTATGTTGCAATGGTAAATGGGAGTGTTTCCTTAATTTCTCTTTCAGATATTTCCTCATTAGTGTATAGGAATGCAAGAGATTTCTGTACATTAATTTGTATCCTGCAACTTTACCAAATTCATTGACTAGCTCTAGTAGTTTTCTGGTGGCATCTTTAGGATTCTCTATGTATAGTTTCATGTTATCTGCAGACAGTGACAGTTTTACTTCTTCTTTTCTACTTTGTATTCCTTTTATTTCTTTTTCTTCTCTTATTGCTGTGGCCAGGACTTCCAAAACTATATTGAATAATAGTGGTGAGAGTGGACATCCTTGTCTTGTTCCTGATCTTAGAGGAAATGCTTTCAGTTTTTCACCATTGGGAATGATGTTTGCTGTGGGTTTGTCCTATATGGCCTTTATTATGTTGAGGTAGGTTCCCTCTATGGCCACTTTCTGGAGAGTTTTTATCATAAATCAGTGTTGAATTTTGTCAAAATCTTTTTCTCCATCTGTTGAGATGATCATATGGTTTCTATTCTTCAGTTTGTTAATATAGTGTATCACATTGATTGATTTGCATATATTGAAGAATCCTTGCATCCCTGGGATAAATCCCACTAGATCATGGTATATGATTCTTTTAATGTGTTGTTGGATTCTGTTTCCTAGCATTTTGTTGAGCATTTTTGCATCTATATTTATCAGTGATATTGGTCTGTAATTTTCTTTTTTTGTGGTATTTTTGTCTGGTGTCAGGGCGATGGTGGCCACATAGAATAAGTTTGGGAGTGTTCCTTCCTCTGCAATTTTTTGGAAGAGTTTGTCAAGGATGGGTATTAGCTCTTCTCTAAATGTTTGATAGAATTCACCTGTGAAGCCATCTGGTCCTGGACTTTTGTTTGTTGGAAGATTTTAAATCACAGTTTCAATTTCATTACTTGTGATTGGTCTCTTCATATTTTCTGTTTCTTCCTGGTTCAGTCTTGGAAGATTATACCATTCTAAGAATTTGTCCATTTCTTCCAGGTTGTTCATTTTATTGGCATAGAGTTGCTTGTCGTAGTCTCTTAGAATGCTTTATATTCCTGTGTTGTCTGTTGTAACTTCTCTGTTTTCATTTCTAATTTTATTGATTTGAGTCCTCTCCCTCTTTTTCTTGATCAGTCGGGCTAATGGTTTATTAATTGTGTTTATCTTCTCAAATAACCAGCTTTTGGTTTTATTGATCTTTGTTATTGTTTTCTTTGTTTCTATTTCATTTTTTTCTCCTCTGATCTTTATGATTTCTTTCCTTCTGCTAACTTTGGGTTTTGTTTGTTCTTCTTTCTCTAGTTCCTTTAGGTGTAAGGTTAGATTGTTTATATGAGATTTTTCTTGTTTTTTGAGGTAGGCTTGTATAGTTATAAACTTCCCTCTTAGAACTGCTTTTGCTACATCCAATTGGTTTTGGATCGTCATGTTTTCATTGTCATTTGTCTCTAGGTATTTTTTGATTTCCCCTTTGATTTCTTCAGTGATCTCTTTTCTATTTAGTAACGTATTGTTTACCTCCATATGTTTGTGTTTTTTACGTTTTTTTCCTTGTAATTCATTTCTAATCTCATAGCGTGGTGGTCAGAAAAGATGCTGGATATGATCTCAATTTTCTTAAAGTTACTGAGGCTTGATTTGTGACCCAAGCTGTTTTCTATCCTTGAGAATGTTCCATGCACACTTGAGAATAAAGTGTAATCGCTGTTTTTGCATGGAATGTCCTATAAATATCAATTAAATCTATCCGGTCTATTGTGTCATTTAAAGCTTCTGTTTCCTTATTTATTTTCATTTTGAATGATCTGTCCTTTGGTGTAAGTGAGGTTTTTAAGTCCCCCACTATTTTTGTGTTACTGTCGATTTCCTCTTTTACAGCTGTTAGTAGTTGCCTTATGTATTGTGGTGCTCCTATGTTGGGTGCATATATATTTATAATTGTTATATCTTCTTCTTGGATTGATTCCCTGATCATTATGTAGTGTCCTTCCTTGTCTCTTGTAATACTCTTTATTTTAAAGTCTATTTTATCTGATATGAGTATTGCTACTCCAGCTATATTTTGATTTCTATTTGCATGGAGTATCATTTTCCATCCCCTCACTTTCAGTCTGTATGTGTTCCTAGGTGTGAAGTGGGTCTCTTGTAGACAACATATATATGGGTCTTGTTTTTGTATCCATTCAACAAGCCTGTGTCTTTGGTTGGAGCATTTAATCCATTCACGTCTAAGGTAATTATCGATATGTATGTTCCTATGACCATTTTCTTAATTGTTTTGGGTTTGTTTCTGTAGGTCGTTTTCTTTTCTTGTGTTTCCCACTTAGAGAAGATCCTTTAGCATTTGTTGTAGAGCTGGTTTGGTGTTGCTGAATTCTCTCAGCTTTTGCTTGTCTGTAAAGCTTTTGATTTCTCCTTCAAATCTGAATGAGATCCTTGCTGGGTAGAGTAATCTTGGTTGTAGGTTCTTCCCTTTCCTCACTTTAATATATCATGCCACTCCCTTCCGGATTGTAGTGTTTGCTGAGAAATCAGCTTTTAACGTTATGGGACTTCCCTTGTATATTATTTGTCATTTTTCCCTTGCTACTTTCAATAATTTTGCCAATCTGATTACTATGTGTCTCGGTGTGTTTCTCCTTGGGTTTATCCTGTATGGGACTCGCTGCGCTTACTGACTTGGGTGGCTATTTCCTTTCCCATGTTAGGGAAGTTTTCGACTATAATCTCTTCAAATATTTTCTCTGGTCCTTTCTCTCTCTCTTCTCCTTCTGACACCCTTATAGTGTGAATGTTGTTGCATTTAATGCTGTCCCAGAGTTCTCTTATGCTGTCTTCATTTCTTTTCATTCTTTTTTCTTTAGTCTGTTCTGCAGCAGTGAATTCCACCATTCTGTCTTCCAGGTCACTTATCCGTTCTTCTGCCTCAGTTATTCTGCTATTGATTCCTTCTAGTGTAATTTTCATTTCAGTTATTGTATTGTTCATCTCTATTTGTTTGTTCTTTAATTCTTCTAGGTCTTTCTTTGTTAAACATTTCTTGCATCTTCTCGATCTTTGTCTCCATTATTTTTCGAGGTCCTGTATCATCTTCACTATCATTAAATGAATTCTTTTTCTGGAAGGGTGCCTATGTCCACTTCATTTAGTTTTTTTTCCTGAGGCTTTATCTTGTTTCTTCATCTGGTACATAGTCCTCTGCCTTTTCATCGTGTCTATCTTTCTGTGAATGTGGTTTTTGTTCCACAGGCTGCAGGATTGTAGTTCTTCTTGCTTCTACTGTCTGCCCTCTGGTGGATGAGGCTCTCTATGAGGCTTGTTTAAGTTTCCTGATGGGAGGGAGTGGTCACATATTTTTAAAAATGATTCAAGCTGCAAATATTTTTTCTGCAACTCTGTTTCAGTGAGCTTCACATAGCTGATAAATATATGAATACTATGATGTAATTCACTCTTTTTGCGTTTGCAATAAAATTATGACTAATAAATAACCTGAAAATAAAATCAAGATTCTATTTATGTAGTGCCAATAATATGCTTAAAGGTGTCTTTTGCGACATCAGGAGGCACTTGTCGTTAGGAGTATACAGTAAGTGCTTGTTCATCTAATAAAATCTGGTTTCAGGGACCAGGCTTGCCACTGCATGTGGTCAGTTCACAGAGAAGGAAGCCACGGAATGGGCAATTCTTCAGAAGATTAATTCAGTATTTTATTTGTCCATTTATTTAAATGCAGTATTTTATTTTGTTCACCTCCTGAACCCAACTGTGAATTCTTCAAATGATGGCAATTAATAATTGATGAATGAACGAATGAATGAATTAGTGAAGAGATGAAATAAAGTTAACAGGTAGAAAGTTTAGGCTACCAGCAAGATATGACACATTTTGGTCAGAAGAAAAATACATTAAAATGTAACATTAAAACACATATTTTACACCCAGTGAATCTTTGCTCAAGGTATTATGAATGATTAAGAAGATCACAAGTTATTTTTAAAATTTTATGTATGAAAATATTATTTAAAATATTATCAAAGTTCAGAATCCCTCCTATTTATGTGGATTTAGAGTAATCAAATGTTAAAATGCATTTTAATATACTAATTAAAACAGCTTCAAATTAGATGAGAGTTACCATTTTACATTAACATAATGTCAACATAATTTCAATTTAAATATATTTCCATATCTTTTGATCAGAATCTTGTTAATATTCCTGTTCATTACCTCTTACTAAAGACTTTATTTAGAAGTCATATGAATATGTTAGTTGTTGAGCATGCTTACAACAGTTAAAATTTCATAATTAAAACTTTAAATTGAAATACAAAATGTGCAATGTACCAGTGGACAAAGCAAGCCAGATACAAATCTTTTGTGTGTCTTTGGAGACTGTTGAGTCTCTTTCCATTACACTTGAGAACCTAGGAAAATAAGTTAATATCCTTCTCAGTTCAATTTTATTTATTCCTACACTTGTAAATGATTTTCAGAAATGCTACTTTTCCTGGGCTCAGTCTTTAAAACCTCTTTTCTTCATTCACTACCTTTCATGCTTTCTGAGAAATCATAAGCATTTTAATGGAGTACCCATCCTAATTACTGGAAGTGATTTCCTACACAGCTTGGCTATTATAATTTAATTTTCATGTCATATATATATATATATATATATATATATATATATATATATATATATATTGGCTGTTTTAGGAGTAAACATCAATACGGAAATATATGACTTAGGTTACTAATCGGATGTAATCAGAAGTGTATACCAAAATTCAGGAGTTTAAAACTTTATCTTTTGTGGTATATTGACAGAGAATCTGAAAAGAATTTTTCCATTTGGAATGTGACCACCAAGTACTGTCTAATTGACTGAGAGTTTTATTATGAATTTAAGCCCAGGATATGAAAAGAGTCAATTGAACACAGTTATCACTGCCTGCAGTTGTGGATGAGAGGGAAAGAACTCGTTAACATGGGTAGGTGGAGGTTATAGTTTCCGGAAGCTATTGATCTAATTCTGTCTGCAACTCAATCACTATTAAGATGTGGAAGAGAGGGATACTGGAAAACTAAGGCAAAACCAAAACATAGGTGATTCTTAAAAGTATAGAAAGTATATAGACTTTATGGCATTTGGGAGCCTAGATTTAGTCCAAAGTAGAGCTAACAAACAGAAGTGTGATTGGTGGCAAACTATTAAAATTTTCTAAGCTTCAATTTCTTCATATGAAAACAAAAAGAGAGGAAGTTTTAGTTTTAACGGTTTCAGTAATGACATAAGTCAGCACTTGGTGCAAACCTACTAAGAGTTTTAACATGATGCCTTGGCAAACTTCTCTTTGACATAAGTAGGCATCAGTTTAATTGTCACTGCTTCTGGCAATTAGTAACAGAATAGTGGCCCCCCTGAGTTGCAATAGAAAAGTTATTGCTTCTCATGAGAACCAGGAGGATTTTCAGAAAGTATGATAATATTTTGTTGTTGTTGTTCTTTTGGGGGAAGGAGACATTACTAAAGAAAGCCAAAGAAGTAGAAGAAAACATACTGCCACTATCAAAATCATTTCCACCCAACTCACTTATTCCTATTACCTCATCTACTTAGGAGACCTATTCTCAGTAGAATCCTGAGCTAATGAAGAGAATACAGAGACTGCTATGGCTCTCGTGAGGTAGTGAGAAAAATTTACTGACCCTTATCATAGGAACACACAATGTAACATTTCAAATTCAATGAAAAAGAGTAAATTTTGATAATATTTTATGTGAGTGGTATCTTTCTTCCATTTGCCTTATGCCTTCAACATTCAACTTCTCTTTCCAATCTCCACAAGAATCCATTTTTCTTAAGTTGTATATTATTAGAGGAGGCAGGAAAAATAAGCAGGAAAATGCAAAAGTTACCTTCAGAGTAGAGATGTTGGTCCCTTGTAGAATCATATTTGGTACCCACATTTTCTTGTGGGTTTTACAATCTCATGACACAAAACACTCACCCTTGAAAAAGCCCTTGGTTGGAACTAGACATGAATGAAATCTTGGAATAAAGTATATATCTTAAGAACAACATCAATAAATAAGAAAAATTCCAAAATTACACAATTACTATATGTCAAATAAAAAGTAAAAATCTCAGTATTGAAAATCATGGCTCAGTTTTGAGTCATAAAATGGAATGTGGGATGTAAAAATCACTGGATATGGGTCTGATTTATTATGATAAAATACAAATAAATAAAAACTTAGATTTTTCAGATCTTCCAAAGACACCAAGGGAAGAGGAATATGTGCTAATAAAGCCTGCCCTTTAGGCTTAGTGAATACAGTTCGACACAATTCAGTGTGCGTATGCTTCTCAAACACCAACAGGAAATAGAAACTGCCAAGAGATATTCATTAGAATTATATCATGAGAGGCTAGTGACATCACCAAGATGGCAAAATAGGTCATTCCTAACTTTACTAACACTCACATAGAGAATAACTAAAACTATTGATGAACAAGACAGCACTGAGAGAATCATAGAAAATGGGGGAGAGGCTGAAGTAACCCCAACACAGAGACCAAGACAGACCCTATTAAAATGGTAAGCAGAGTGGTTACATGCTGACCACATTGCATCACCCCAAGGTCAGTACAGCACCATGTGAAGCAGTCTCCTCTGAGCCTATAGTTTCTACTTGGGAAAGGAGAGACCAGGGTGGATATCCAGCTCCCCCAGCATTGTTGATACCTTCTTGGGAGTCTCCATTCCAGTGTTGCGCCACACAGATTGCAGGGGAATCTGTGGGGCTTAACCACTGAGAATATGATTATGTTTAAAAAGGGGAAAGGGGCTTGAAACAATAAGCACTTGGACCTTGGCAGACTGTTTCTACTTGCACCACCCAAGTAGCAGTCCCAACCAGGGACTTTGCTCATCTGCAGAGCCAAGACAGTAGTGTAGTTTGACCAGGGAACTAAGCAGGGTACAGGTCTGCCTGATTCGGGCCCTCAAACAAAGAGATTTGTCAACCCCATAACTTGGCCCAACCCCGCTCAAACAGGAGAGTTGAGTCATAGCCTGGTTTTTGCTGAGTGCAGCACCCAGCCCCATCTGGCCAGAACACCTCAAAGCTGCATAGCCCAATTATACTTGAGTAAAGAGAATGACAGTCAGAATTGATTGTCTGTAGAGCAAAGCCAGGGACCCTCTTTGGCTAGGAAACTTGGGGTGCGGGTTGGCCTGAGTCAAGTCCATCAACAAAAAATCTTGCTAGCCTCGGAGCCAGGTCTCATGCTCTACCTGGGTAGGGAAACCAACACATAGCCCTACCCATTGCTGAATAAAGCCTTCAGCCCACCCAACCAGGATACCTAACCAGAGCACAGGAAACTGCAAAACCCATCCAAGGGACTTGCCTGGTGGCCCAGTGATGAAGAGTCTGCCTTACAATGCAGGGGATACTGTTTTGATCCCTGGTCAGGGAACTAAGATCCCACATGCTGTGGGGCAACTAAGCCCGCATGCTACTACTACTGAGCTTGCACGCTTCAACTACAGCCTGCGTGCTGCAAACTACAGAGCCCATGTGCCCTGGAGCCTGTGTGCCACACTAGAGAGAGAAAACCTGCACGTCACAACTAGAGAGAAGCCCGTGCATCACAATGAAGAGCCCGCATGCCACAAGGAAAGATCCCATATGCTGTAACTAAGGCCTGACACAGCCGAAAATAAAAATAAATAAATAAATATTTTTTAAAAGACATTTTTTTAAAAAAAAGCTCATCCAAAAGTCCTGCATACAGTGGAATTTGAACAGAGAACACAGCCTGCGACTCTCTCCATCTACAGAGCAAAACTAGTGGCCCCATCAGACCAGGGAATTGAGTGTAGAGTCTTGGTTATTCTGGTTATAAAACAACCGGTGAGCAGCCCCTTGTGCATTCTACTGACTTACCAGGGCAGGAAAACTAATTAATAGTGACTGAATCAGGAAGAAATAGAAAATCTGAACAGATCAATTCTAGTAAGGAGATTGAATCCATAATCAAAATTTTCCAAATGAAGAAAAGCCCAGGATCAGATGTCTTCACTGGTGAATTTTACTTAATATTTAAAGAAGAATCAATGACAATCTTTCTCTAAGTCTTCAAAAAACTGTTGAGGAGGGAGTACTCCCAAACTTATTTTACAAGGCCAGCATTAATTACTCTGGTACCAAAACCAGAAAAAAGACACTACAACAACAAGCCAATATTCCTGATAAATATAGATGAAAAAATTCTCAATAAAATACTATCAAGCTGAATTCAGTATGACATTAAAAGGACTATTCTCTATGATCAAGTGGAATTTATCTCTGGGATGCAAAGACTGTTCAACATATGCAAATCAATCAATGAGATATATCATATTAATTGAATAAAAGAAAAAATATATGAGCATCTCAATAGATGCAGAAAAAGCATTTGACAAAATTCAACATCTGTTCATGATCAAAATTCTTAAGAAATTAAGTATACTGAAGAGGGTGTGGAGAAAAGAGAACCCTCTTGCACTGTTGGTGGGAATGTAAATTGATACAGCAACTATGGAGAACAGTATGGAGGTTCCTTAAAAAACTAAAAATATAATACCATACGACCCAGCAATCCCACAACTGGGCATATACCCTGAGAAAACCATAATTCAAAAAGAGTCATGTACCACAATGTTCATTGCAGCTCTACTTACAATAGCCAGGGCATGGAAGCAACCTAAGTGTCCATCAACAGATGAATGGATAAAGAAGATGTGGCACATATATACAATAGAATATTACTCAGCCATAAAAAGAAATGAAATTGAGTTATTTGTAGTGAGGTGGATGGACCTAGAGTCTGTCATACAGAGTGGAGTAAGTCAGAAAGAGAAAAACAAATACCATATGCTAACACATATATATGGAATCTAAAAAAAACAAAAAACAAACAAACAAAAAAAACCTAGGGGCAGGACAGGAATAAAGATGCAGACGTAGAGAATGGACTTGAGGACACGGGGAGGGGGAAGGGGAAGCTGGGATGAAGTGAGAGTGGCATGGACATATATACATTACCAAATGTAAAATAGATAGCTAGTGGGAAGCAGCCACATAACACAGGGAGATCAACTCGGTGCTTGGTGACCACTAGAGGTGTAGGATAGGGAGGGTTGGAGGGAAACACAAGAGGGAGGAGATACGGTGATATATGTATATGTATAGCTGATTCACTGTGTTATAAAGCAAAAACTAACACACCATTGTAAAGCAATTATACTCCAATAAAGATGTTTAAAAAAAAAAAATTCAAGTATAGAAAAAAACCTACCTCAATATGACAAAAGCCATATATGACAGACCCACAGCTAATGCACTCAATGTCACCATTGAGTTTGAAAGTTTTACCTCTAAGTTCAGAAAACAGACAAGTGTGCCCACTCTCACCACTTCAGTTCAACATAATACTGGGAGTCCTAGCCAGGTTAATCAGGCAAGAAAAAATAAAAGGCATCAGAATTGGGAGAAAAAAGATGTAAAAATATCTCAACTGGCAGATGACCTGATTTTATATATAGAAGATCCTAAAGTCCAACAAAACTCTTAGATTTAACCAATAAATTCAGTAGTAGTAGGATACAAATTTAACACACAAAAATCTGTAGATTTTCTATATACTAACAACAAATTATCTGAAAAAGAAATAAAGGAAAAATCCCCTTTAAGATAGTATCAAAAATAATAAAATACTTAGGAATAAATTTAACCAAGGAGATGAAACGTCTGTACTCTGAAAGCAGCAAGACACTGATGAGAGAAATTAAAGAGGACATAAATGAATTGAATGGTATCCCATGTTCATGGATTGGAAGAATTAATACTGTTAAAATTTAATAATACCAAAAGCCATCTATAGATTCAATGCAATCCCTATCAGGATTCCAATGGTATTTTTTACAGAAGTAGAAAAAAATGCTAAAATTTATATGGAACCACTGAGGACCCTGAATAGCTAAAGCAATCCTGAGAAAGAACAAAGTGGAAAGCATAACATTTCCTGATTTCAGACTTTATTACAAAGCTCTAGCAATCAAACAGTATGTTACTGGCATAAAAAACAGACATACAGACCATCAGAACAGAATCAGGAGCTCAGAAATAAATCCAAACATATACAGACAGTGAATATTTGACAAGGGAACCAAGAATACTGAATGGAAAAGGCAGTCTCTTCAACAGATAATGCTGGGAAAATTGGATATTCACATGTAAAAAATGAAACTAGGTCTCTTTCTCACACTCACAAAAATTAATTCAAAATGGATTAAAGACTAAATATAAGACCTGAAACTATAAAACTCCTAGGAGAAAACAATAAGAATTTTGTTTCTTCCCTGACAAGGGTGTTGGTGGTGATTTTTTTGTATATGACACCTAAAGCAAAAGCAACAAAATATAAATAAATAAATAAATAAATAAATAGATAAGACTACATTAAACTAAGAAGCTTCTAGATAGCAAAATAAACAGTTAACAAAATAAAAAGCAAACCCACAGAATGGGAAAAATATTTGCAAACCATATATCTGATAAGGGGTTAATATGCAAAATATGCAGGGAAATCATACAACTCAATAGCAAAAAAAAAAAAAAAAAAAACCAACCAACAAACAAAAAACAAAAAAATCCAATTTAAAAGTGGGCAAAGGCCTGACTAGATATTTGTCCAAAGTTATATGAATGGCCAATAGTACATGAAAACATGCTCAACATCATTAATCATTAGGAAAATGCAAATGAAAACCATAATGAGATATCAGATTGTGCCTTTTAAAATGGTTAGCATCAAAAAGACAAGAGATAACAAATACTAGTGAGGATCTGGAGAAAAGCTGCATTGTTTTTCACTGCTGGAACAACAACTATGGAAAACTGTAGGGAGGTTCCGCAAAAGTTTAAACTTAGAACTACCACATGATACTAATCCTACTTCTGGGAACATATCCGTAGGAAACAAAACCACTGAGTCAAAAAGATATCTGCATTCCCATGTTCATAGCAGTGTTATTTACAATAACTAGTGTAGAAATAACCTAAGTGTCTAGAGACAAACGAATGGATAAAGCAGTTGTGGTATATATTATTGAATATTATTCAGCCATAAAATACTAGGAAATCTTGCCATTTTTGACAATTTGGATGGACCTCAAGAGCATTATGCTAAATGAAATGTCAGACATAGAGAGACAACATTGTATGATCTCATTTATACATGGAATCTTAAAAAAAAAATTAAAAACACTCATAGGAAAAGAGATCATATTTGTGGTTACTATAGGCAGGGGGTGGGTGAGGGCAGAGTTGGATGGAGGTGGTCACAATTTATAATCGTCTAGTTATAAGATAAATAAGCACTAGGGATGTAATGTACAGCATGATGACCAGAGTTAACACTGCTGTATAATATATATGTAAATCGGTAAGAAAATATTACTTAAAATTTTATTTTGTTTCTACATGAGAAGATGGATGTTCACTAAACTTATTTTGGTAATCACTCCACTGTATATATAAATCAAATCATTATGCCATACACCTTAAACTTATATGGTATATGTTTAAGTTTGTCAATGTCAATTATATCACAATAAACTAGATAAAAGAATTACATCATGAAACACATATATACCATATAGATTTTCCAGAATTCTCTAGAAAAATTTAATTGGAAGTCAAAGTACTGTACTTTTATCATTGTCCTTGTTACTTGCTATTAATTATCCTAGCATTATATGGCTTGAAGACCACTGATTATAACTACAAGTTATTAAAAAATAAGATGTTACCCTTTCTTTTTTGCTTTCTTAATTACATTATCTACAATATTGATTATAAGAAGCCCAAAATCAGGAAAAATGAAAAGAATCATGATTAAAGTAAAGAAAACTTGAAGGAAAAAAACAGACAAAAGTGATCCTCAATAAGGTATAGACAATTGATGATGATAAAGTAAAACTCTTGTTAGATGTGTAATATGATTATCTGATCATTTAATCATCAAAAGGGTCAAATAACATGACTGGTAGCAGGAGAGAAAAAAGTCAGCTTTAGGAATTCACAAAAGAGAAAGGATACATTTGTACTATACTACCTGATTAGTTCTCAAGGACTCTAGCTTGTGAACTAAAATGAAAACCAATTCTATTCATCAAAAAAAATTTATTTTATGATAGTGTGGTCCATAGAAAAGTTAATCACTGTATTTTAAAGGCTTACAAACTCATTTTGTCCCTTAAATAAACAATAACAAATAAAATCATCACGTTTATTAGAATAGGCTAATTTTAAAGCACAAAATAATCTCTAAGATAATATTCCAAATTTTCAAAGGGACATTTTAAGAAAATAAAAGTCTATATGATAAGACATATATATGAGGAGGAGCTGAAATTTTGTCTGAACAGGTCCAGAGAAATTATATGTGGGCCAAGGAGATTATGGCACAAGTTTCTACTGGGCCCCAAATGTTATAAACCTCAGTAGAAAGAACTAGCTCTGTAGGAATCATGGGCATTTTAATATGAACCATCAACATGATATCTGTATGTCCTGTCTAGGGAGAGTATTGAAAGTTCCCAGGAAATTGGAAAAATTATATTTACAGAATATTAAAAACACATTTTTGTCAAAATGTTGGTGCTTTATGTCATATTTAGGCTCATATTTAGTGTCATTGTTAGTCTGCTTTGATTCCAAATTATCCAAATTCTAGAAAATTGGGGTATAGGCTGCATACCATGACATCAGGCAAAGTGTTTATGAATGCTGGCCCCCAAATTTGCTTGCTTTGTGACCTTATGTAAAGCATTTAACCTTCCTAAGTTATATTTTGATTATTTGCAAAATTAGGATAATAATAGTACCCCTTATATGGGTTAACATAAAATAGCACATGCAAACTCCTTAGTATCCCAAGCCTTTATAAATTACTCATCTTTATGAGCTCACTAAGGATACTAAGGTCTCTCAGAAGACTCATGGTTTAGATATCAGATTAGTGTAAGGAAACACCTAACAACCAGAGGTTTTGTTTACCTGTTTGAATAAAACTAATTTTGTAATGTTACAAGCATATTTGTCAGACCTGATAGCTAACATGGGGCCATACAACAGTGTAATGTTGTGGTTAACACCATAACTTTGTGACTAGCCGGATCTGGGTTCAAATTAAACTTCATTTTTCTCATCTATAAGATGCAAATAATAATAGCACCTACTCCATAAAGTTGCTATGTTCATTAAATTATATTTGGCTAATAAAATGCTAAACAAAGGGTATGGCATATAATAAGGAATTACAATAAAGTTGTTCCTAGCTATTTTTGGAGGGACATATGAAGCCATCAAAACACAACCCTGAAACCCCTTGAGTACTGACATTTCTTACTGTTGTTTACTACCTAGTTTATAATTGACTTTAATATATACTCTAGCCTCTAGCAAACCTAGCTCCCATCATTTTGTTGACTACAATAGCGGTTCTGATAGAAAATGGCATACTGAGAATGTTTTTGATTTTATGAAGTTTACACGATTGGTGATTTCCCAGCCACTGATACAATAACATAACTGTGTTTTGGAAATACTTACTTCTCTGTACTATAAAGAAGCCTTATTTTATATTAAGACTGTTAGCCATGGGTGATGCTGCAAAAGCACAAAAGATCTAAATACGTTTTCTTATTTTTTAGGAATGTAATTTAAAGTTTTGACGCATTATTTTTTCTCGTTGTTTATATCCAAAATGTTTGTCAGCAACTTGTACAATCATTTTAAAATATTTTAAGTTTATATCAGTGTGGTAGCAAGCAAGAATGCCTTTTTACCATAATGGATTTCTTCCATCTACATATGTCTCTTAAAATGACTATTACTTTCTCATCCTTACATTAATATTTTTCTGCATATATAATACTCTCCCTTTGGTAGATTTTATGCAGCCTTTTCAACGTATGCTGTAAGTAAAGGTGACCTTTAAAATACATAAGTTTCTATAATAGTAAATGCAATCTTAATAGAGGACATCTGCATAACTAAGACTTCCTGAGGACATGACCGTCACTGTACTTCATTTGTGTAGGACATTTTGAAATACAGGGAGATAGAAATGTGAATTAGTTAAAAACCATTTCTTATGCTGTGCTCATGTAAATAACTAAACTAACCACTACAACTGTTCTTAAAGTATGGTAACCTGATTACCCCTCTAATTGTTACACATCCTTCGCACAATGCTATAAATTTGTATCATACATTATTTATAATTTTCTACTTTACCCTTGTTTAAATGACAACCATTAAAATTAAAAGTGAAAATTATTGATGAAACATAATGAAAGAACAACAACTGTACACTGTTCTTAAAGGAAAATAGGGGCTCTGGTTGTTAACTTGTTAATGTGAGTTTTAATATTTAACGAACTTTTTAGTATAAACCACTGTATTTTTTTTTAACATCTTTATTGGAGTATAATTGCTTTACAATGGTGTGTTAGTTTCTGCTTTATAACAAAGTGAATCAGTTATACATATACATATGTTCCCATATCTCTTCCCTCTTGCATCTCCCTCCCTCCCATCCTCCCTATCCCACTCCTCTAGGTGGTCACAAAGCACAGAGCTGATCTCCCTGTGCTATGCGGTTGCTTCCCACTAGAATCTAAGGAAAAAAAAAAAAAAAGAAAAAGGTCATGAAGCACATAGTGGCAAGACGGGAATAAAGACACAGACCTACTAGAGAATGGACTTGAGAATGGACTTGAGGGAGGGTGAAGGGTAAGATGTGACAAAGAGAGAGAGTGGCATGGACATATATACACAACCACCGTATTTTTAAAAGTGAAAAATGTGTCAATGACCTCGGCCATAATCCCTATGTATTATGCCCTGTATTTCAAAGTCAAGTTTGATATCAAGTTTGTATTTCATATTTGTTTATAAAGGCAGTTACTCCAAAATTATATAAAGTTCATTAATGCAGTAATTTAGTTTTTCAAATAATAAGTTTATGAGAAGCTTTGTTTTATCAGCTTCATTAGATCCAATGAGGTTATTGCAGTGAGATTGAAGAATACAAAGTCGGTTTTTATCATGTAGCTTTAGTGCATTTTGGTAATTGATATCTTGAGATGAAGGAGGCAGAGAGTTAGAGTCTAGGATTTCTTCTCCTTTTCTGAATTGAATATCCATGTCAAAGAAACTTGTAAGCAACTGCTGACAAATCACAATTTCACTCATGAACTCACTTCTCCCTCCCAGTCAAGCTTTGAGTTCTAATCTTGTTCACCTTGGTTAAGCAGTTTCTTCTGCCATGCACCTCCATGTGTGGGGTTGAAGTATACTAATTTGGCCAATTTTGTCAGACTGTTTATCTTACCTTAACCCTTCTGATGTGATTTTATGACTACAAAGCCAAGAGAAGAGAGTTTTAAGAAAGAAGAACTATCAATGGAGATACATTTTATGTAAAGTAAGAAAAAGTTTCATTTGGGATGGCAATTCAAAACTCTGAGAAGATATATTTTTTTTTAAGTTTTAGTGGAATTGTTAGGAAATGAAAAATGAAAAAATATAGAAAAGAACCTAAAAGCTGAAGCCCTGTCCTGTAACATGCCATTCAAATACTTCACAAGGTCATGATCTCCTCATCTCCTACTAGTCTTTTCTCAACTCTTGATGTACCAGAAATACTGACCTGCTTATAATTCTCTCTACTCAACATGTATGATACTACCTTTGTTGTTGTTTTATTATTATTATTAATGCTGTGCCTTTCAACTAGAATATCCTCAAATTTTCTACTTGGTTGGATAATTCTGAATTATTGTTTACAATCCAGATCACTGAACACCACTTCTAGGAATTCTTCCTTGATCCTTCCAGGCTGACTGCCCCATAGTGCTCAAATTCATACCATCCATTTTTCTATGTTTCACTTACCATACTGTTTTTATAAATATCTGTTTATGAAGTCTGTTTTCCTCAATTTCTCCTTGACTATGAGCAGATTGAGGAAAGGTATTAATTTTTATTTACATTCATATCCCCAGTGCTTAGCACAGTGACTTGTAATGTTGAATGGATGAGTGAATGAACAAATAATGATTGAATGAATGAATGATTCTAGATTCAGGAAATTAAAAGTGCTCATTTATATATCGTATCTTTGGGACAGGTTGTATTAAGAGGAAAATGAGTATTAGGAATGACTGTGAGAATTTGGGAGAAAATATAGAAGTCACAAAACTGTATTTCTAAGTGAATTAAATGATTAGAAGTATTGAAAATGAGCCACAAGTGAGGAAGTTTGGGGAAATAGTCATATATTAAAGTTTATAGTGGTGAGGTTTGAATTGATTATAAAATATTGGTGTGGCTATGAGGGAGCTTTGCTGAAGTGGAGTAGAGAGGATCAATGGATTTAAAGTCATCAAAGAACAGTGAAGTTACGATGATGATAAGAGCATCATCAATGATGTACAAAACAATTAAGCTAATGGCAGGAGTAAGGTGAAGAATAGTGAGAATTTGGGCTACTCTTCTATAAGAGTAATGTAGTTTAAAGATAGAGAAAGTTATTTGGGATTACCTTAGTCTGTATAAAAAGTTATATGGATTTGAACTGGATTAATAAAGAAAAGATTTTAAACTTTACTAGCCACTTGAGCCATCTAGATAACAGCAATTCCTCCCCTTTTCCTGGCACAATTAAAGAACATGGGTGACGCACACACTAGACTGTCAGATATTGACTAATTAATCAGGTAATGTAAATAGCATTTTTATGTCCTTCATCGTATCTCTTCAGATTTCCTATTATTTCCTGTATTCCTCTTCAAGCATGCACTGCTAGGTCTCCCTATTCTCTGCCTCAAAACTTTTTTTCCCAAATGGATACAAGGCCACGTATAGGTGCTACCTAGAACTGTAAATGTAGTTAGCTTCTCCCTGCCTTGGGGAAATCTCGAGGGACAACACCAAGGGACGTAGTTGATAGATAAACATCACAGCCACTTTTCCTTCAGTGACAAACTCAGATGCACAAGCTATTTATTTCCTCCCAGGGTACCCAGTGGGAATGAGTCCTAAGGTTTCAGGCAAAGACTATGTAGTGGAATTCTTGCCATTCTGCTTAAGATAGAATCTCAGAATGATAGAAGAATTTGAGGTGGTATTTGGAATCTCTATCTCCCACATCCCTGATGTATAGAGATGAAACATGGATCACAAAGAAATTAAATGATTTATTAAATTTCAGTGGCAGATTTCAGAACCAAGCAAGAGTTCTTTTCATTATAAGAAACAGAAATGTTTAGAAAAAAATTTTTAAGTGAATTCACAAAATAGATTAGTTAAGCAGACAATTATTACCTTTATAACGGAATTCTTTTAAATACAAGACATTCTCACCTGCCCAGATTTATGTTATAAAAGAATATACAAGCATTTTGTTAATTGATCCAACATTGGTATCTTCCCTTGCCTTTCTGACAAGAAATTTTAATCAAATATAAAATTTTGGCATATATGTGATTAATTCAGTAGGTACATTTAGACCTATTAAAACATGGTGGTTTGTAAGAAATTCACAGAGAGAAATGCTCTTACGAAGAGCATGCTTGTTCATGAGTTGAAAAGAGAAGACAGTAAAGGGGATAAGTAGGTTGTCCATGAATTGGCATCAGTCAGTTGAGTGTGGGACTGTGTTGTGGAAAATCTGTTAAAAACAAACTTATAAGGGTTATGAAAATTTGAGAGAGATTTTAAAACATCTGTACATGAAGAATTTACTAAAAGGTAACAAGTTTTTAAATATGTTTATTGTTACAAAATATGCTTAAATTTTAATTATCAAAATTTGGTGACAAAAAAATTTCTAAGCAAAGCAAGGTGGTTTATCTCTTTCAGTAAAATGTTTTAAGTTATTTCATTGCACTGTGTAAATGTTAGGTGCTCAAGAACCATGTGTTTAAGTAGCAATATTTATTCTCCAAAAGAGTGAATAAAATAATTATATAGCCATTTTAATTTATTTGTACATATTCTCTAGTTAGCCATTTAAATACCTTTAAAATGTCTTTTTGGATGCAGGTATTTACAGAAAAATGTGACTTTTCAAATAGAAGTAAGAGGAGTGGATTTTAATCCATGCAAATTTAGTGAATAGCATGACACAATTAAAAACAAAGTTCATGCAGTTTTCCACAAACCTATTAACATTACGAAAATGACAAAAGGATGCATTTTATTATCAAGTCCTAGACTAGGTTCAAACTCATCTCTCTCTCCAGAAAATCAGAGATTCCAGAGGACCCCTCTGGCCAACTCCCATAACCTTGAAATTTGTAGCATCCTTATGACATAAAAAAAGAAAAAGAAAGCATTGTAGTGGATGTGGTCTTCCCTTCAAAACCAGTGAGGGAAATTTCATATGGGGTGAAAACTCCCTTGCTGCTTAGAGATCTTTGCCACAATGAAAGGTGGAAAATCACTTTCATAAAACCAATGTATTTAGGAGAAAGGACTGAGCTTACAGGATAAACCTAGGGCTTTAAGAATTAAAGTTCTCAGATGAACAATAATTCTAGCAGAAAAATTTCTTGCCCCAAATCACAGAAGAGTCTCTCTGGGTAACACTATTTCTGAAACAGTACAACAGAATCATCTATCTCATTGCCAGACCCAGCTTAACTGTTGTCATTTTCAGAGTAAAGTCTACCTAGAACATGTGTACCCCAATTTCCCTCAGAATCATCCCATTAAATCAGCTTAACTCTAATACTTTTTCAATGCCATTTTATAGGTTTTGGATATATAGAGATAAATAAAGAATAATTATTTACTCTAAGGACTCTGGGCAAGTTGGGGAAACAGATATGATTTTAAGTAAGTCTAACACAATGGAAAATACACAGGGTATCAGATCTTAAAGGATTAGTAGAGGGGAACTCAATAAGTTTTGTCACCTTTCATAGCAGGTCTGCTCTTACCAACTGTTAGTGATATTTTGTTTTAACCTATACAGAGCCTCATTGCTACACTCCTTGTTTTCCTGCCCAACAATAGAAGAATAGTGCCCTGGATAAGTTGAAAATATTTATTCCCATATAGAGAGATTCTTAAAAATATGTCAGAGCAGATTGGCAAAATTATAGTTTATGATTCCAACCAGTTCTAGTTCAAACTCTTTATTGAGCCTAAGCCTTCATACAGAAGCTTAAGGGAAATTTAAAAATGAAGGACCATAGGTCAAATACAGAAAGTCACATAAGACAGAATATTTCATATTGATTTGGTTTGATTTTCTGCTGCGGGTCACAAGTACATCACCTTTTAATCATCTAGTTTCCTGAAATAAAGAATAATCTTTCCACTTAATCATTTTATTCACTAGTTGGTGCTTTTAGCTTCCATATCTAGAACTTTTAAAAACATTTTTATTGGAGTATAGTTGATTTACAATGTTGTGTTAGTTTCAGTTGTTCAGCAAAGTGAATCAGTTATACATATATATATATATATCCACTCTTTTAAAATTTTTTTTAGTTTTCTTCCCATATAGGCTGTTACAGAGTATAGAGTTCCCTGTGCTATACAGCAGGTTCTTATTATTTGTCTATTTTATATATAGTAGTGTGTATATGCCAATCCCAATCTCCCAATTTATCTCTCCCCCCCTTTATCCCCTGGTAACCATAAGTTTGTTTTCTACATCAGTGACTCTACTTATGCTTTATAAATAAGTTCATTTGTACCCTTCTTTTAGATTCCATATATAAGCGATATCATATGATATTTGTCTTTCTGTGTCTGACTTTCTTCACTCAGTATGACAATCTCTAGAACTTTGTGGACAATTATTTTTCTTAAGCCTCCACTCTGTTTGAAATGTCATTAATTTTCTACAAGGAAATGTGGGCAAAATTAGTTAATAGTATTCATTCACCCTGTATTTGAACAAACCATATTCCACTTGTGTCATCTCACATGATTCAATTCAGTCTTTTAACAAACATTTATTGAACAATTCATCTAAGTTCATTTAACATTGCTATCCACACTCATCTTTCCCGTTTCTATTATTATGATCTCCTATTTTAACCCCACAATTACATTTGGATCTTTCTTCAATATTTCACAATATGTAGTTTCCATAATATTCTTTTTGTTTGTTTGTTTAAATTGATTTTTATTGGAGTATAGTTGATTTACAATGTTATGTTAGTTTCTGCTGTACAGCAAAGTGAATCAGTTATACATATACATATCTCAACTCTTTTTTTAGACTCTTCTCCCATATAGGTCATTGTATAGTATTGAGTAGAGTTCCCTGTGCTATACAGTATGTTCTTATTAGTTATCTATTTTATATATAGTAGTGTGTATATGTTAACCCCAATCTCCCAATTTATCCCTCCCCATCTTATCCCCTGGTAAACATAAGTTTCTTTTCCTACATCTGTAACTCTATTTCTGTTTCGTAGATAAGTTCATTTGTGCCCTTTTTTAAAATCCCACATATAAGCGATATCATATGATATTTGTCATTCTCTGTCTGACTTACTTCACTCAGTATGACTTTCTCTAGGTCCATCCATGTCAATTCTTTTTTGAGATTTCCAAACTAGTATGTGTTTTTGCCTGACAACAAGGACAACTTTCTTTTCTATACATTGTATGTTTTCTTTTGTTACTTTATATATAACTAGCAATTTATTTTCCCTAGAATTATTTAATTATATTCTTGTAGTAAAAATTATACCCTCAACTACATTATTTTCTCAAGTTCTGAAAGCTTTTTATTAGGACTACCATATTACATAGTTTCAGGTTAATGAATTCCCAAATGAACTGTGCAAAGTGGCAGTGTTCTTGTTGATAATAAATCTTTCCATTGAGATCTCTTTTATTTTGGATCTTTTTGAACCTTCTTAATTCTCATTTTTAGTAAATATTCAAGTTTTATACAGTCGACTTAAAGAAATTTTTATTGACCTATGTTTTTCAGAGCAGTCTTAGGTTTGCAGCAAAATTAAAAGGAAGGTACAGAGATTTCCCATATAACTCCTGTTCCACATGCACGTGCACAGCCTCTACCATTATTAATATCCTCAACCAAAGTGGTGCATTAGTTACAATTAAAGAACATACATGGACACATCATAAACACCCAAAGTTTATAGTTTACATGATGGTTCACTCTTGTTGTTGTACATTTTATAAGTTTGGACAAATCTAATGACATGTATTGACCACTAATGTTTCACATAGACCATTTTCACTGCCCTAAAAATCTTCTGTGATCTTCCTACTTATCACTGACCCACACTCAACCTCTGGCAACTACTGATCTTCTTCTGTCTCCATACTTTTGTCTTTTCTGTATGTCATATAGTTAGAATTATACAGTATGTAGCCTTTTGAGATTGGCTTCTTTCACTTAGTAAATGTATTGAAATGTCCTCCATATTTTTCATGGTTTAACAGCTCTTTTGCTTTTAGCACTGAATAACATTCCATTTTCTGGAGGTACCACAGTTTATTTATCCACTCACCTATTGAAAGACATCTTGGTTGCTTCCCAGTTTTTGGCAATTGGGAACAAAACTGCTGTAAACATAATATGGAGGTTTTCATGTGGAAAAGTTTTTAACTCCTCTGAGTAAATATCAAGGAGTATTATTATTGGATTGTATGGCAAGAACATGTTTAGTTTTATAAGAAACCACCAAACTATCTTCCAAAGTGTCTGTACTATTTTGCATTCCTATTATAAATGAATGAGAGTTCCTGTTGTTCCCCATCTTTGCCATCATTTGGTGTTTTCAGTGTTCTAGATTTTGGCCATTCTAATAGGTGTGCATTAGTATATCATTGTTGCTTTAATTTTTATTTCCCTGATGACATATGACATGGAGCATTGTTCATATGCTTATCTGCCATCTCTATAGATAATAGAAGTGTAGAAATAGAGACAAAACTGGTGATTGACATGGGCTGGGTGGTAGGAAAATGGAGAGATGTCATTCAAAGAGTAAAAGCTTCCAGCCATAAGAAAAATAAATTCTGGGGATCCAATATACAGCAAGGTGACTATAATTAACAATGCTATATTATATACTTGAAAGTTACTAAGAGAGTGGATCTTAAATGTTATGACCACACACACTAACAAATGTTAATTATGTGAGGGGATGGAGAAGTTAGCTAACCATATTATGATAATCATTTCACATATATACATGTATCAAACCGTCATGTTGTATACCTTAAAATTGCATATATGTCAATAACATCTCAATAAAGCTGGGGAGAAAAGGTGTCACATGTCATTAACCATCAGGGAAATGTAAATGAAAACCAAAATGAAGTATCAATATATACTTACCAGAATGACTAAAATAAAAGCTTATGATAACTTCAAAAACTGGCACAGTAGAGAAATTGATCACTTATGCATTGCTGTTGAGAATGTAAAATTATACAACCCCTCTGAAAAATAGCTCATGCATTTCTTTAAAAAAAATAATAATCTTAAGTTAAGACCCAGTAATTGCACTCTTGGGCATTTACCCCAGAGAAATGAAACATGTTTATGCAGAACTTGTACACAAATGTTTCTGTAGGTAATAGCTGAAAACTGGAAACAATCCAGGTGTCCTTCTATGAGTGAGTGATTATGTAAAGTGCAGTTTATCTAAACCATGAAATATTACCTATCAATTAAAGAAAAACTGTAGCATAAACCCTGAAAAGTTGTTTTTTTTCTTTTTGTAATGCTAGTGCCTGACTTCAACTTTGATTGTTGAGGCATCCATTTCAAAGAGGCATCTACTTCAAAGAGAGCTATCTTGAAAACACACATTTGCAGCCACATGACTAAATAAAGAGCCAGGCTGTCCCTCCCCCACACTCCCAGCTCAGGCTCCTTTATTTTAGATAACTGATCACTTGGCCTGCTTGTTTTTCTTACCCTGCACTTT
The DNA here is from genome assembly GCF_028023285.1 of Balaenoptera ricei. Classification (NCBI taxonomy): domain Eukaryota; kingdom Metazoa; phylum Chordata; class Mammalia; order Artiodactyla; family Balaenopteridae; genus Balaenoptera; species Balaenoptera ricei. The sequence goes on from NC_082655.1 coordinate 50,947,334, forward strand.
AAGTTCATAATATTATGGTTTAAATTCACCAGTAAAAAGTGAACTCGTGAAACCCTAGGGCCCTATCTTCAACCCCAGTAAAAGCAAAACACCATGGGAAGTGGTTCAAGATGGAGCCGTAGGAAGATCCTGAACTCACTTCCTCCCATGGTCATGTCAGATCTATAGCTACATAAGGAACAACTCTATTTGAAAAAGACCTGAGAAATAGCAGAACAGTCACTTCACAAGAAAGGATAATGAGGCCACAACAAAATGGTAGGAGAGGTAGAGAAATGGTCTCTCCCAAAACTCCACTCCTGGTTTGGTGATCCACAATTGGGATGGGGATCATAAAAACAGAACTTCTCCCTCAAGAGCAAAGGGTTTGAGCCCCACATCAGGTGCCCCAACTTTTGAGACATGGATCAAAGAGACAAGCTCCCCAAACAACTGGCTTTGAAAACTAATGGGGTATATGTTCAGGATACCCAAAGAGCTATAGAAAACTGAGATACTGCTCATAAAGGGCCCAGGCATAGTGTCATTCACCCTGGGACCCAGCACAAAAACAGCAATTTGAAAAGTACCTAAACCTTTTGTGAAGGAGTTCACTTGTTAATCTTAAAGCATCTGCCAGAGGGGCAGGGGTCTGTTGAAACTCTCTCAGGGGATGGAGGTACTGATGGATGCCATTTTTGCATTCACCTTCTACATTACTAGCACCAGCACCTGCACATGCCATTTTTGCACTCTCCTTTTACCTTGTTAGACTTGCTTGACCTGCCCCTGGACTCTCCCACAGCCATGTCTCACCAAACCTGGTGAGTTGACTCAGCCCAGCCTGGTGTTCCCCAATGACCCTGCCTCACCAAAGCTGGTGAGAACACAGAGTTCATACAGGGGATACCCCTTGAACCTGGCTCTAGTGGTCGGGGGACTTGTGTTTCTGGGCCCCATGGGACTAAAACAATCATAAAGACAATCTTTGGCAGGGTACCATTCCAAGGGCACAGCTCAGATAGCAGATTGAAACACATGTCCAGTCTTCCTGTGCCAACAGCTTCAAGATGGAGAGGGGGTAGCTGTTTCACCTAAAACATAGAAACCAAACAAAGGAATCAAGCAAAATTGGAATCAAAGGAATATATCTAAAACAAACAAATAAAAAAATAAGACAAAGCCTCGGGGGAAAAAAAACTAAATGAAAAAATATAACTAATTTCTTGATAGAGAGTTCAAAGTAAGAGTCATAAGGATGCTCACCAATCTCAGAAGAATTGAGGAACACAGAGAGAACTTCAACACAGGGATAGAATATATAAGAAAGTACCAAACAGAAGGTATAGGGCTGAAGAATACAATAATTGAACTGAAAATTACACTACAGGGGTTCAACAACACTAGATAAAGCAGAAGAAAGGATCAGTGAACTGAAAGACAAGCAAAGGAACTCAACCAAATAGTGCAGCAAAAGGAAAAATAAAATAATAATTTAAAGTGAAGATTGTTTAAGGGATCCATGGGACAACATCAAGCAGAACAATATTCACATTATAGGGGTTTCAGAAAAAGAAGACAGAAAAGGGAACAGAAAATTTATTTGAAGAAATAATGATTGAAAACTTTTCTAACCTGGAAAAGGAAACATACATCCAGATTCAGAAAGCTGATAGAGTTCTGAATAAGATAAATCCACATAGATCTTCACCAAGACATATTTTAACTAAAATGTCAAGAGTTAAAGATAAAGAGAGAATGTTAAACACAGCAAGAGAAAAACAACTTACAAAGGAATGTTCATAGGACAACAAGCAGATTTTTCAACAGAAACATACCAGGCCAGAAGGGAGTGACATGATTTATTCAAAACACTGAAAGGAAAAAAAATTTCCAGCCAAGAATAATCTATACAGTGAAGTTATCACTCAGAATTGAAGGATATGTAAAGAGTTTCTCAGACAAGCAAAAACTGAGTTCACTACCACTAAACTGCCCTTACAAGAAAGGTTATAGGGACTTCTTTAATAAAAAAGGACATATGAAAGAAAAATTCTCACTGGTAAAGGTAAATATATAGTAGATAGATTAATCACTTATAAAGCTAGTAAGAAAGTTAAAAGACAAAAGTAGAAAAAAATAACTATAACCAAAATAATTAGTTAAGGGATACACACACACAAAGATGCAAACTGTGAAATTAGAAACATAAAATGTGGGAAGGAGGAGTAAAAATATAGAGTTTTAGAATGTGTTTAAATGTAACTTGATAACAAAATAGACTTGATAACAACATATATATATATATATATATATATATATATATATATACACACACACATATATAGGCTGATATATGTGAGCCTCATAGTATCCACAAAGCAATAACCTAGAGTAGATACACAAAAATAATGAGAATGGAATCTAAACATAACACTAAAAAATTAATCAAACCACAAGGGAAGGGTACAAGAGAAGAAAAGAGAAACAGAGAACAACTACAAAGCAGCCAGAAAACAATGGCAATAAAGTACATAACTTTCCATAATTATTTTAAATGTAAATGGACTAAAATTTTCAATCCAAAGACACAGTGACTGAATGGATTAAAAACAACAACAACAGCAACACCTATCTATATGCTGCCAAAAAACAACACACTTCAGATGTAAGGACACATGCAGACTGAAAATGAAGGACTTGAAAAAGATGTTTCCCCCAAATAGAAACCAGAAAAAAAACTGGGGTAGCAATACTTATAACAGAAAAAAATAGACTTTAAAACAAATACTGTAATAAAGAGAGAACCTTCAAGATGGCAGAGGATTAAGATGTAAAGCTCACCTTCTCCCCACAGACACATCAAAAATACATCTACATGTGGAACAACTCCCGTAGAACATCTACTGAACACTGGCAGAAGACCTCAGACTTCCAAAAAGGCGAGAAAATCTCCATGTAACTGGGTAGGGCAAAAAAAAAAAAAAGAAAAAGACCAAGGAATCAAGACAGCACATGCACCTCTGGGATGGAGCTGTGAAGGAGGAAAATTTTCCACACACTAGGAAGCCCTCTCATGGGTGGGGATGCAAGGAGGAACTTCAGAGCCTCAGCAGAGTGTACAGCAACAGGTGTTCAGAGGACAAAGCAGAGAGTGTCCACAAAGAAGGTTGGTGCCAAATGGCATCTCCCAGTCCTAGACTCTTGTCTGTTCTCCCAATGGGGTGGTAGGGGCTCGTGCAGAGGCTCTGGTGTTGGAAGTCAGACCCTAGGGAGAGGACTGGGGTTGACTGCATGAAGAAGCCTGAGGGGGCTATTGCATCACAGTTGAGGGAGTCTGGGAAGAAGCCTGGGCCTGCTAGAGAGGCAAGAGACCATTATTGGGGGGTGTGCAAGGAGAGGGGTGGGCCCACCATAGGAGCTGCTTTCTCTGTGCACTCACAGGTAGCGGGGCACTGGCTACATAAGTTTCAGGGGCAGGCACGAGCCACGACTGCTATCTCGGACCCCAGAGGCAGGCACAGACTGCTACTGATGCTGCCACTGCCACCAAGAGTCCTGTGAGCAAGCACACGTCACTGCCCACACCATCCTGGAACCCACCACTGCTGAGGGTCCCGTGATCTTGCACCAATTTCCCCAAGAGAATGCATGGCATGTCCCAGGCTGTTGCAACTTCCTGCAGGTCTCTGCTGCTACAGGCACTCCCTGCACACCCCATTAGTGGCTGGCATAGCCATCCCTCTCTCCGGCCTGAGTAAGTGTGCTCTAATCAGCCACTGCTTTCATCCCCTCTCACCCAGGCAGGGAACAGATGCCTGAGGGTGGCCCACATGCAGAGGTGGTGCCAAAAGCAAAGCTGAGCCCAGGGGTGGTGCGACCAAAGAAGAGGAATGGAAATCTCTCCAGGCAGCCACAAGAGCAGTGGATTAAATCCCTGCAATTGGCTTGGTAAAACCTGAAGCTCTGGAATATCTGAATAGATAATGAGTGTTCCCACAATTGACGGCTGGTCTAGCTTTAACAACTGTGGACTTCGGGGGTAAGTACACATGGGAATTGGGCCAGGTCAGAGTGTGAGCTGGCCCCTCAGTGCCCAGAGCAAGTCCAGAGACCTGCCTAGAGGTATGAGAGGATTTCCGGGGGAGGCAGGGACTGGCTGTGGCTCACTGTGGGGCAAGGACACTGACAGCTGAGGCCCCAGGAAAATATTATTATTATTACTATTTTTTTTGTTTCATTGTGTCATGTTATTGTTCTTTATTATTCTTTAAATTTTTATTTTTTAATTTACTTTTCAAATCTTTTCTATTTTATGCTTTTATTTTTAATATATTTTTCTATTTTAACTTTATGTTTTCATTAATTGTGTTTTTTCTGTATTTCTGCTTTTTTCTTTTGTTTTTCTTTGTTTTCAATATATTTTTAACTATATTTTTTATTTGTCTATTTTTACTTTATCTTTTGGTGTTTTGTGTTTTTTTTCCTTTTGTTTTCCTCTTTTTTTGGTTTTTTATCTTTTTTTGGATCATTTTTGTGTGTTTGTTTTATGCTTTCTTTGTCTTTTTTTAAGTTTGCTTTCTAATGTTGATTTTTTTGGTTTTTGTTTTTGTTAATTTAGTTTTATTGTTTGTTTTAGTTTTGGGGTTCATTTATTTGGATGTTCTCTTCTTTTTTGTTTTCTCTTTTTTTTCTATTTTTGTGTGTGTGTGTTTCTTTGTATGTTTCTTTGTGTGTTTTTCTCTGTTTGGTCTTGCTATTACCATTTGTCTTGGAGGTTTTGTTTGTCTGTTCATTTTCTATCTCTTTTTTCTTCCACACTGTGCAGCTTACAGGGTCTTGCTTCTCTTTTCAGGGGTCGTGCCTGAGCCTCTGAGGTGGGAGAGCCAAGACCAGGACAATGGATTGCCATAGAACTCCTGGCCCAAGGGAATATTAATCAGCAAGAGCTCACCCAGAGGTCTCCATCTCAACACCAAGATCTAGTTCCACCCAATGGTCAGCAAGCTCCACTACTGGACACCTCACCCCAAACAACTAGCAAGACAGAAACACAACCTCACCCATTATCAGACAGGCTGCCTAAAGTCATACTAAGCTCACAGACATACCAAAACACATCACCTGACATGACCCTGCCTATCAGAGGGACAAGATCAAGCTCCACCCCCCAGAACACAGGCACCAGTTCCCCCTACCAGGAAGTGTACAGAAGCCACTGGACCAAACTCACCTACTGGGAGGCAGACAGCAGAAGCAAGAGGAACTATGACCCTGCAGACTGCAGAAAGGACACCTCAAACACAGTAAGTTAAACAAACTGAGAGGACAGAGAAATATATTACAGACAAAGGAGTCAGGTAAAAACACACAAGACCAAATAAATGAAAAGGAAATAGAAAATCTACCTGAAAAAGAATTCACAGTAATGACAGTAAAGATGATCCATAATATCAGAAATAGAATGGAGAATATACAAGAAACAATTAACAACGACATAAAAGGAGTAAAGGAAAAACAAACAGTGATGAACAACGCAATAACTAAAATTTAAAATACTCTAGAAGGAATCAATAGCAGAATAACTGAGTCAGAAGAACAGATGGTGGAAATAACTGCCATGGAGCAGAAGAAAGAAGAAAGAATTAAAACATTGAGGACACACTCAGAGACTTCTGGGATAACATAACTGTACCAACATTCAAATTATAGGGGTTCCAGAATAAGAAGAGAAAGACAATGGGTCTGAGAAAATATTTGAAGACATTATAGTCGAAAACTTCCCTAACATGGGAAAGGAAATAGTCAATCAAGTCCAGGAAAGAGAGTCCCATACAAGATAAACCCAAGGATAAACATACCGAGAGACATAATAATCATACTAACAAAAATTAAATACAAGGAAAAAATATTAAAACCAGTGAAAGAAAAGCAACAAATGACTTAAAGGGAATCCCCATAATGCTAACAACTGACTTTTTCAACAGAAACTCAGTAGGCCAGAAGGGAGTGGCAGGACATATTTAAAGTGATGAAAGGGAAAAACCTACAACCAAGATTATTCCATCCAGCAAGGATCTCATTCAAATTCGATGGAGAAATCAAAAGTTTTAAAGACAAGCAAAAGCTAATAGAATTCAGAACCACCAAACCAGCTCTACAACAAACGCTAAAGGAACTTCTCTAAGCAGGAAACACAGAGATGAAAAAGACCTACAAAAACAAACCCCAAACAATTAAGAAAATGGTAATAGGAACATACATATTGATAATTACCTTAAACGTGATTGAATTAAATGCTCCAACCAAAAGACACAGATTGGCTGAATGGATACAGAAACAAGACCCTTATATATGCTGTCTACAAGAGAACCACTTCAGACGTAGGGACACATACAGACTGAAAGTAAGGGGATGGAAAAATATATTCTTTGCAAATGGAAATCAAAAGAAAGCTGGAGTAACAATATCAGATAAAATAAACTTAAAAAAAAAGACTGTAACAAGAGACAAGGAAGGACACTACATAATGATCAAGGGATCAATCCAAGAAGATATAACAATTATAAATATATGTACACAAAACATAGGAACACCTCAATGCATAAGGCAAATGCTAACAGCTATAAAAGGGAAAAATGATAGTAATACAATAATAATGGGGTCTTAACACTCACTTACATCAATGGACAGATCAGCCAGACAGAAAGTTAATAAGGAAACACAAGCTTTAAATGACACAATAGACCAGATAGATTTAATTGATTTTTATAGGACATTTCATCCAAAAGCAGCAGAATATACTTTCTTCTCAAATGCACATGGAATATTCTCCAGGATAGATCTCATCTTGGGTCAGAAATCAAGCCTCAGTAAATTTAAGAAAATTGAAATCATATCAAGCATCTTTTCTGACCACAATACTATGAGATTAGACATGAATTACATGGAAAAAAACGTAAAAAAAAAAAAAAAAAAACCACATGGAGGCTAAACAATATGCTACTAAAAAACCGAGAGATAACAGAAGAAATCAAAAAATACCAAGAGACAAATGACAGTGAAAACACGATGACGCAAAACCTATGGGTTGCAGCAAAAACAGTTCTAAGAGGGAAGTTTATAACAATACAATCCTACCTCAAGAATCAAGAAAAATCTAAAATAAACAATCTAACCTTACACATAAAGGAACTAGAGAAGGAAGTTGAACAATAACAACAACAACAAGAAAAAACCTCAAATTTCATAGAAGGAAAGAAATCATAAATATCAGAACAGAAATACATGAAATAGAAACAAAGAAAACAATAGCAAAGATCAACAACACTCAAAGCTGGTTCTTTGAGAAGATAAAATTGATAAACCCTTAGCCAGACTCATCAAGAAAAAGAGGGAGATGATTCGAATCAATAAAATTAGAAATGAAAATGGAGAAGTTACAATGGACACCACAGAAATACAAAGGATCATAAGCAACTACTACAAGCAACAATATGCCAAAAAGTTGGACAACCTGGAAGAAATGGACAAATTATTAGAAAGGTATAACCTTCCAAGACTGAACCAGGGAGAAATAGAATATATGAACAGACCAATCACAAGTAATGAAATTGAAACTGTGATTAAAAATCTTCCAGAAAACAAAAGTCCAGGGCCAGATGGCTTCACAGGCAAATCCTATCAAACATTTAGAGAAGAGCTAATGCCCATCCTTCTAAACTCTTCCAAAAAACTGCAGAGGAAAAACAATCCCAAGCTCATTTTATGAGGCTGCCATCAGCCTGATACCAAAACCAGACAAAGATATGACAAAAAACAGAAAATTACAGACTGTTATCACTGATGAATATAGACACAAAAATACTCAACAAAATACTAGCAAATAAACCAACAACACATTAAAAGGAAAAATACAGCAGGAACAAACATGATTTATCCCAGGGTTGGAAGGATTTTTCAATATATGCAAATCAATCAATGTGATATGCCATGTTAAGAAATTGAAGAATAAAAACCATATGATCATCTCAGTAGATGCAGAAAAAAACCTTTGACAAAATGCAACAGTCATTTATGATAAAAACTTTCAAGAAAGTGGACATACAGGGAGCCTACCTCATGATAAAGACCATATACAACAAACCCAGAGCAAACTTCATTCTCAATGGTGAAAAATTGAAAGCCTTTCCTCCAATATCAGGAACAAGACAAGGATATTCACTTTCACCATTCTTATTCAACATAGTTTTGGAAGTCCTAACCACAGCAATCAGAGAAGAAAAAAAATAAAAGGAATACAAATTGGAAAAAAAGAAGTAAAATTGTCACTGTTCACAGATGACATGATACTATACATAGAAAATCTTAAAGATGGCACCAGAAAACTACTCGAGCTAATCAATGAATTTGGTAAAGTTGCAGGATACAAAATTAATGCACAGAAATCTCTTGCATTTCTATACACTAATGATGAAAGATAAGGAAAATAAATTAAGGAAACAATCCCATTTACCATTGCAACAAAAAGAATAAAATACCTAGGAATAAACTTACCAAAAGAGGTAAAAGAATTTTACTCAGAAAACTATAAGACAGTGATGAAAGAAATCAAAGATGACACAAACAGATGGAGAGATATACCATGTTCTTTGGTTGGAAGAATCAGTATTGTGAAAATGACTATACTACTCAAGGCAATCTACAGATTCAATGCAAGCCCTATCCACTTACCATTGGTATTTTTCACAGAACTAGAAAAATAAATCTTAAAATTTGTATGGAAATACAAAAGACCACGGATAGCCAAAGCAATCTTGAAAAAGAAAAATGGAGCTGGAGGAATCAGGCTCCCCGACTTCAGACTATACTACAAACCTACAGTCATCAGGACAGTATGTTACTTACACAAAAACAGAAATATACGTCAATGGAAGAAGATAGAAAGCCCAGAGATAAATGCATGCATCTATGGTTACCCACTCTATGACAAAGGAGGCAAGAATATACAATGGAGCAAAGACTGCCTCTTCAATAAATGTTGCTGCAAAAACTGGGCAGCTACATGTAAAGAAAGAAATTAGAGCACTCCCTAACACCATACATAAAAATAAACTCAAAATGGATTAAAGACTTAAATGTAAGACCAGACACTATAAAACTCTCAGAGGAAAACATAAGCAGAACATTCTTTGACATAATTCACAGCAATATCTTTTTTGACCCACCTCCTAGAGTAATGAAATAAAAACAAAAATAAACAAATTGGACTAATGAAACTTAAAAGCTTTCACACAGCAAAGGAAACCATAAACAAGATGAAAAGACAGCCCTCAGAATGAGAGAAAATATTTGCAAAATGAAGGAACGACAAGGGATTAATCTCCAAGATATACAAACAGCTCATGTAGCTCAATATCTAAAAAAACAAACAATCCAGTCAAAAACTAGGCAGAAGACCTAAACAGACATTTCTCCAAAGAAGACATACAGATAGCCAAGAGGCAAATGAAAAGATGCTCAGCATCACTAATTATTAGAGACATGCAAATCAAAACTACAATGTGTTATCACCTCACACCAGTCAGAATGACCATCATCAAAAAAATCTACAAACAATAAATACTGGAGAGGGTGTAGAGAAAAGTGAATCCTCCTGCACTGTTGGTGGGAATGTAAATTGATACAGCCAATATGGAAGTTCCTTAAAAAACTAAAACTAGAATTACCATATGAGCCAGCAATCCCACTACTAGGCATATACCCTGAGAAAACCGTAATTCAAAAAGACACATGCACCCCAATGTTCATTGCAGCATTATTTACAATAATCAGGTCATGGAAGCAACCTAAATGTCACAGATGAATGGATAAAGAAGACGTGGTACATAAATACAATGGAATATTATTCAGCCATATAAAAGAATGAAACTGGGTCATTTGTAGAGATGTAGATGGACCTAGAAACTGTCATACAGAGTGCAGTAAGTCAGAAAGAGAAAAACAAATACCGTTATTAACACATATTTGTGGAATCTAGAAAAATGGTACAGATGAACCTGTTTTCAAGGCAGAAATAGAGACACAGACGTAGAGAACAAACCTATGGACACCAAGGGGAGGGAGGGGAGGGTGGGATGAATTGGGAGATTGAGATTGACATATATACACTAATATGTAGAAAATAGATAACTAATGAGAACCTGCTGTATAGCACAGGGAACTCAATCTAATGTTCTCTGGTGTCCTAAATGGGAAGGAAATCCAAAAAAGATAGGATATATGTATACATATAGCTGATTCACTATATGTATATAGTAAAACTAACACAACTTTGTAAAGCAACTATACCCCAATTTAAAAAATAATAAAAAAAATAAAAGAGATTTGAAATTAAAAAAAAATACTCTAATAAAGACAAAGATGTGCACTGAATAATGATAAAGAGATCAATTCAAGAAGAAGATATAACATTTATAAATATTTATGCATCCAACAGAGGAGCACCTAAATATATAAAGCAAATATTAACAGATCTAAAGGGAGAAGTTGATACAAAGATAGTAGGGGACTTCAATACTTCCTTGCATCAATGAATAGGTCATTCAGATAGAAATCAATAAGGAAACATTAGCCTTAAGTGAGTGGTTAAACTAATGGACTTAACAGATATATACAGAATATTCCATCCAAAGTAGCAGCATACACTTTATTCTCAAGTGAACATGAAACATTCTCCAGGATAAATCATGTTAGGTCACAAAAAAAAGTCTCAGTTTTAAGAAGAATGAAATCATATCAAGCATCTCTCCCAACCACAACGGTATGAAGCTGGAAATCAATCACAAAAAGAAAACTAAAAATAGCACACTTATTTGGAGATTAAACAATGTGCTACTGAACAACATATGGGTCAACAAAGAAATTTTTAAAATAAATTAAAAATACATTGAGGCAAATGAAAATGGAAATACAACATACCAAAATCTATGGGATGCAGGAAAAGCAATTCTAAGGGGGAAGTTCATATTGATACAAGCCTACCTCAAGAAACAAGAAAAGTTTCAAATAAACAATTTAACTATACACCCAGAGAAGCTAGAAAATAAACAAGTAAAGCCGTAAGTTAGTAGAAGGAAAAAAATGATGAAGATAGGAGTGGAAATAAATGAAATAAAGACTAAACAAAATAGAAAAAATCAATGAGACTACATCAAAATAGAGATTTTGCACAGTGACGGAAAGAAACTATCAACAAAATGAAAAGACCACCTACTGAATGGGAGAAGATATTTGCAAAGGAGGTATCAGATAGGGAGTTAATATACAAAATACTCATACAACTCAACATCAAAAAAACCAACAATATGATTTAAAAATGGACAGAGGATCTGAGTAGACATTTTTCCAAAGAAGACATATAGATGGCGAATAGACATGAAAAGATGCTCAACATCACTAATCATCAGGGAAATGCTAATCAAAACCACAAAGATATTTTTGCCTCACACCTGTCATAGTGGCTATTACCAAAGAAGACAAAAAATAACAAGTGTTGGCAAGGATGTGGAGAAAAGGGAAGCCTCATTCACTGTTGGTGGGAAATAAACTGGTGCAGCCACTATGGAAAACAGTATGGACAATTCTCAAAAAATTAGGAATAGAGCTACCATATGATCCAGTAATTCACTCCTGGGTATTTATCCAACGAAAATAAAAACACTAATAAGAAGGGACATATGCACCCTTATGTTCATTGCAGTGTTATTTACAATAGTCAAGTTATGGAAGCAACTTAAATGGTCATCAATAGATGACTGGATAAAGAAGATGTGGTATATATGTAAAATGGAATATTAGTCATTAAAAAGAATGAAATATTGCCATTTGTGACAACATGGATGGACCTAGAGGGTATTATGTTAAGTGAAATAAGTTAGACAGAGAAAGACAAATACTGTATGATTTCACTTATACATGGAATCTAAGCAACAAATAAATGAACAGCCAGAACTAAACAGAAACAGAGTCATAGATACAGAGAACAAACAGATGGCTGCCATAGAGGAGGGAGGTAGGAGGAGGAAAGAAATAAGTGAGGGAGATTAAGAGGTACAAATTTCCAGTGGCAAAATAATTGAGTCACAAGTTTGAAATGTACAGTGTGGGCAATACAGTCTATAACTATATAATATCTTTGTATGGTGACATATCATAACTAGACTTATCATGGTGATCATTTTGAAATATATAGAAATATCAGATTACTCTGCTGTGAAACAGGAATGAACATAGTATTGTAGGTCAATTATACTTCAAAAACAAAAACAAACAAACAAACTCATAAAAAAATATATCAGTTTTGTGGTTACCAGAGGTGAGAGGTGGGGTGACTGGATGAAGGCAGTGAAAAAATACAAACTTTCAGTTATAAGATCAGTAAGTACTGTGGATGCAATGTACAACATGATAAATATAATTAACACTGCTGTATGTTATATATGAAAGTTGTTAATAGAGTAAACCCTAAGAGTTCTCATCACAAGGAAAATATTTTTTCTATTTCATTAATTTTGTATCTATATGGATGCTCACTAAACTTATTGTTGTAATCATTTCATGATGTAAGTAAAATCATTATGCTGCACAACTTAAACTTATATAGTGCTGTATGTCAATTATATTTCAATAAAACTGGAAGAAAAAATTTTAAAAATCAATGAAATTTCAGAGCTGTTTCTGTAAAGAATTAAGCAAAATGGACAAAACTTAATTATACTGACTAAGAAAAAAAAGAGTGCTCAAAAATAAAATCAAATAAAATCCTTCTCAAAAAAAGAGAAGTTATAAATGATAGCAGAGAAGTACAAAGAATCATAAGAGACTACTGTGCACAATTATATACCAACAAATTTGACAATCTACAAAGAATGGATAAACCCAAGAAACATACAATACTCCAAGACTATATAATGAATTAATAGATAGTCTGCATAGGCCAATTATTACAAGGAGATTAAATCAGTAATCAAAAAAGTCCCAGCAAACAAAAGTACAGGTCCAGAAAGCTTCACTGGTGAATGCTACTAAGCATTCAAATAACATTTAATACTGCACTTCTCAAACTCTCCCAAAACTGTGAAGAGGAGGGAACACTCCCAAACACATTTTAAAGGCCAGCGTTGCCTGATACCAAAACCAGACAAGGATACCACACACACACACACACACACACACACACACACACACACACACACACACACACAAAGAAAATCAAAGGCCAATATCCCTGATAAATATAGATGCAAAAATCCTCACAAAATTTGAGCAAAACAATTTCAACAATACATCAAAATGATCATACACCATGATCAAATGGTATTTATTCCAGGGATTCAAGTATGGTTCAATATCCACAAATTAATCAATGTGATTTACTACATTAACAAGATGAAGGGAAAAATCATATAATCATCTCAATATGTCTAGAAAAAGTATTTGACAAGATTCAATATCCATTTATGATAAAAAAAAAAGAACTTTAAACAAAGTGGGTACAGATGAAATGTACCACTACATAATAAAGGCCATGTATGACAAGCCTATAGTTAACATGATACTTAATGAAAAGCTGAGAGCTTTTGAGATCACAACAAGACAAGAATGCCAAACTCACCACTTTTATTCAACATAGTGTTGGAAGTCCTTATTAGAGCAATTAGGCAGGAAAAAAAAGATGAAAGTCATCCAAATTGGAAAGGAAGAAGTATATCTGTCATGATTTGCAGATGACATGATACTATACATAGAAAACCCTAAAGACTACACACACACACACACACACACACACACACACACACAGTTAGAACTAATAAACAAATTCAGTAAAGTTGCAAGGTACAAAAGTAATACACAAAAATCTGTTAGAATTTTATACAATAAGAATTAATATCAAAAAAAGAAATTAAGAAAACAATCCCATTTACAGTTGCATCAAAAATAATAAAATACCTAGGAATAAATTTAACCAAGGACATAAAAGACCTATGCTAAAAATTACTGATGAAGGAAATTGAAGAAGACACAAACAAATGGCAAGATATTCCTTGTTCAAGGATTGAAAGAAATAATATAGTTAAAAGGTCCATATTACCCAAAGGAGACTACACATTCAATGCAATTCCTATCAAAATTCCAACGGCATTTTTTCACAGAAATAGAACAAACAAACATAAATTTTGTTTGGAATCACAAAAGATCCCAAATAACCAAAGCAATCTTGAGAAAGAAGAGCTAAGCTGGAGGTATCATGCTCCCTGATCTTACACTATTCTGCAAACCTACAGTAATCAAAACAGCATGATATTGGCATAAAAACAGACACATAGATAAACAGAATAGAATAGAGAACCCAAAAATAAACACACACATATATGGTTAGCTAATTTATGACAAAGGAGCCAAGACTATATAACGGGGAAAGGGCAGTCTCTTCAATAATTGGTGTTGGGAAAACCAGACAGCCACATGGAAAAGAATGAAACTGTACCACTACCTTACACCATACACAAGAATTAACTCAAAATAAATTAAAGACTTGGATGTAAGACCACAAACCATAAAATTCCTAGATGAAAACATAGGTGCTAAGCTTTTTGATGTTGACCTTAGAGATATTTGTTTGTATCTGACTCTAAAAGCAATTACATCAAAAGCAAAAATAAACAAATGAGATTATATAGAACCAAAAAGCTTTGTACAGAGAAGAAAACCATATATAAAATAAAAAGTCAATCTACTGAATGGGGGAAGATTATTTGCAAATCTTATATTTGATAAGCGCTCCATATTGAAAATATGTAAAGAACACATACAACTCAGGAACAAAACACCAAACAATCCAATTATTAAAAAGGGCAGAGGATTCAAATAGACATTTTCCCAGAGAAAACATACAAATGGCCAACATGCACATGGAAAGATGCTCAACATTACTAATTCTCAGGGAAATGAAAATCAAAACCACAATGAGATATTACCTCACACCTTTTAAAATGGCTTTTATCAAAAAGATATAAAATGATGTGTTGACAAGGATGTGGAGAAATGGAATCCTTGTGTACTGTGGGTGAAACTGTAAATTGATGCAGCTGCTATAGAAAACAATATGGAGGTTTCTTCAAAAAATTAAAAATAAGAGTTCCATATTATCTAGCAATTCCTCTTCTGAATATTTATCAGAAGAAAACGAAAACACTAATTTGAATAGCTATATGCGCACTGATGTTCATTGCAGAAATATTTAGAATAGCCAAGATATTGAAACAACCTAAGTGCCCATGGATGGATGAATAGATAAAGAAAATGTGGTATATGTACACAGTGGAATATTATTCAGCCATAAATAGGAATGAAATCTTGCCATTTATAACAACATGGATGGACCTCAAGGGCATTATACTAAGTGAATTAAGTCAAACAGAGAATGTTAAATACCATATCATTTCACATACATGTGGAAGCAAATAAAAAACAAAACCAAAAAAACAAACAAAACTCAGACACAGACAACAGATTGGTGGTTGCCAGAGGGAAGATGGCTGTAGGGTGGGCAAAATGGGTGAAGGGGGTCAAGAGGTTCAAAATTCCAGTCATAAAATACATGTCATGGGGATGTAATGATAACTATAGGTAATAAAATTGTATTGAATATTTTGTAACTTTGTATGGTGACAGGTAGAAACTAGACTTATAGTGGTGATCACTTCACAGTCTATACAATTATCAAATCACTTTTGTTGTACACCTGAAACTAATATAGTTATATGCCAATTATACCTCAATTAAAAGAAAACATGAAACATAACTGCAGGTATTTCTACCTTAAATAAAACAGCTTCACATGAAAAAAAAAAAAAGAAAAAGGCAGAACCCCAGGCCCACACTCTTATTTTCTTTCTGCAACCTTGCTTTATGGCTCCAGGTGTGCTGTGTGCTTTCCAAGATTGGTGAGTAAAAAAATCTTGTCTCTTTTAACATTTTCTGATAGTTATTGCTGAGGTTGTCTTGCAATCATAATAAGAATTTCAAGGGCCAGTCCAGTCACATCACTGGTTATTGATAGTCTGAGACTGGCATACAAGAACAGAACATTGATACATAAAACAACTTGGATAAACTTCAAGGCAATTATGCTGATTTGAAAAAGCCAGTTTCAAATTACTACATACTATGTGATTCCATTTATATAGCATTCTTGAAAGGACAAAATTATAGCAATGGAAAACAGGTTAGTGGTTGCCAGGGTTTAGGATGGGGATCAGTGGGGTTGATTATAACTGGGTAGAGCAAGGGAGCCTTGTGGTGATGGCACACTCTACATCTTGTTTATGGTAGCAGTTACACTAAGCTACACATGTGATGAAATTTCAAAGAAATATATACTGCCTTATTCTGTTCGGGCTGCTATAACAAAAATACCATAGACTGAGTGACTTAAACAGCACAAATTTATTTGTCACAATTTTTGACTCTAGGAAAGCCTGCTTCCTGGTTCATAGACAACTGTCTTTTCGCTGTGTCCTCACATGGTGAAAAGGGTGAGGGAGCTCTCTGGGGTCTCTACCAATTCCATTCATGAAGACAGAGCCTTCATGACCTAATCACCTCCCAAAAGCTCTCACTCCAAACACTTTGTTTTAACTTTTTATTTGGAAATAATTATAGATTCATAGAAAGTTGCAAGGAAATGTACAAGGAAGTCCCATGCATACTTCATAGTCTTCCCCAGTGTTAACATCTTGCATAAGTATAATACATTATCAGAACCAGGAAACTGGCATTGGTACAAGCCACAGAACTGATTCATATTTTACCAGTTATACATACACAGATTAGTGTGAGTGTGTAAATGCTAGTGTGTGTATGCTATACACTGGATGTTTGTGTCCCCTCAAAACTCATATGCTGAAACCTAATCTCCAATGTGGTGGAGTTTGGAGTGACAGCCTTTGGGAGGTGATTAGGTCATAAAGGCTCTCTCTCTCTCTCTCTCTCTGTCTCTCCATCTCTCTCTCTATATCTATCTATCTATCTATCTATCTATCTATATATATATATATATATATACACACACACATATACACTGGGCACTCAAGAAATAGTTCTTGAATTAATTACCAAAAATGTCTATCAATATTAAAAGCAGACAATATATCTTTAATTTCATTCTAACAATTAACACATATCTAACATGTTCAGGATGGTGTTCATTTTTATTGTCAATTTCTAACTTGTAATGGCTATGCAGTTAATACATCTTATAGTTTTGCAAATGGGTTTCAAGCCATTAATAAGACTGACACATTAAATACTTAATTTTTAGAGTAACCAAAGTACAACATATAATAAGGATGTAAAAGTGAATTTCATTTGTATAAAACAAGTGCAGTAGCAGAAGAAAATCTTGATTACATTAACAGTGAGGAAAAGACTCAAATCCCTCATGTTGCCCCAATTTTCTTTTTTAATACATTTATTTATTTATTTATTTATTTATTTATTTATTTATTTATTTTTGGCTGTGTTGAGTCTTCATTGCTGCTTGTGGACTTTCTTTAGTTGTGGCAAGAGGGGGCTACACTTCATTGTGGTGCACAGGCTTCTCATTGCAGTGGCTTCTCTTGTTGCGGAGCATGGGCTCTAGGCACATGGGCTTCAGTAGTTGTGGCACACGGGCTCAGTAGTTGTGACTCACAGGCTTAGTTGCTCTGCGGCATGTGAGATCTTCCTGGACCAGGGCTCAAACCCATGTTCCCTGTGTTGAATGGCAGATTCTTAACCACTGCACCACCATGGAAGTCCCCAATTTTCACACTTAGATGTGATATTGAGTTTTTCACCTTGTTAAACTAAAACTTACTGTTAGAGACCATTTTTTACTTTGGAAGACCTTTTAAGATAAGAAAATTAGGCTTCATTTTATCTTAATTCACCTGATGAAAGCTTTCTCATTCTCTCTCTCATTCTACTCCCTCCCCTCCACCTCTTTACTCTTTAATAGACAAGGTTTCACTTCAGGCACAGGAGAATCAATACAAAACTAAATACAGTATACTGCTACCCATCAAGGACTAAATGAAGAAGTATATAAAAAGTCTTCTTTGAGTAAAGTCAGTGAAAACTGCCCTTTTGTTACATAACATTTTAGCTAGTCAAAAGGTCATTTTATTGGAAATAAAAGTATTGGAGGGCTTCCCTGGTGGCACAGTGGTTAAGAATCTGCCTGCCAATGCAAGGGACACGGGTTCAAGCCCTGGTCCGGGAAGATCCCACATGCCACGGAGCAACTAAGCCCGTGCGCCACAACCACAGAGCCTGTGCTCTAGAGCCCACAAGCCACAGCTACTGAGCCTGCGTGCCACAACTACTGAAGCCTGTGCGCCTAGAGCCCGTGCCCTGCAACAAGAGAAGCCACCGCAATGACAAGCCCGAGCACTGCAATGAAGAGTAGGCCCCACTCACCGTAACTAGAGAAACCCCCTGCGTAGCAATGAAGACCCAATGCAGCCACAAATAAATAAATTAAATAAATTAATTAAAAAAAATAATATTGGACATACTTTCTCAGATTCTGACTCAGTTATAAAAGTAATGAAGATCCCCCAAAATGGTGGCTTAAATATGACTGGAATTTCTTTCTCAAGTAAAAGAAGTATAGAAGTAAACTGTACAGACTGGTTTGGTATTTCCAGGAAGACATCAGGGACTAGCTTTCCTTCTAGTTCATCTCTCTGCAAACTCTAGGGTGTGGCTTTGATTCCTATGGCATAAAAGTGCTGATAGAGTCCCAGCTCTCTTAACTGCATTCCAGGCAGCAGTATGGAAGAGGGTATTCCATGTCATTTTAAGAGCCCCTTAGAAGTCCTACATAGCACTTTCATTCACATCTTAATGATAATAACTTAGTCAACTAGTTATTTCAAGGGAAGCTGGAAATGTTTCCTTTTGTAAAGAAGGCAATATGCTCATTGAAATTTGTAGTTTTCTGAATTTCAGAGAGGAAAACATAGAATGACTCTTGAGAGGCAAATAAATGTCCCTGCTATAGGTGCCATGGATTTGACCCCAGCTTGCAAATTCCTTACTGAATAAGAATGTATTGAATATCAATTCAAATAAATAATTATTGCAGATCTGCTATGTGTTTATTGTCAAATGCTTAGAGGCAACTACAAATGTGGATAAAATAATTGCAAATCAAATATTGGATAAGGTACTTGTATCTTAAATATATAAATATTACTACTCAACAACAAAAAGACAAATGACACAATTTAAAAATGGGCAAGGGATATGAATAGACATTTATCCAAAGAAGATATACAAATGGCCAATAAGTACATAAAAAGATGATTAATAATGATTTATCGAGATTAACCAAGATGGCGGAGTAGAAGGACGTGCTCTCACTCCCTCTTGCAAGAGCACCAGAATCACAACTGGCTGCTGGACAATCATTGACAGGAAGACCCTGGACTTCACCAAGGAGGATACCCCACGTCCAAGGACAGAGGAGAAGCCACAGTGAGACGGTAGGAGGGGCGCAATCAGAGTAAAATCAAATCCCATAACTGCTGGGTGGGTGACTCACAGACTGGCGAACACTTATACCACAGAAGTCCACCCACTGGAGTAAAGGTTCTGAGCCCCACGTCAGTCTTCCCAACCTGGGGGTCTGGCAACGGGAGGAGGAATTCCTAGAGAATCAGACTTTGAAGCCTAGTGGGAATTGATTGCAAGACTTTGACAGGACTGGGGGAAACAGAGACCCCACTCTTGGAGGGCACACACAAAGTAATGTGTGCATTGGGATCCAGGGGAAGGAGCAGTGACCCTGGGGGAGACTGAACCAGACCTACCTGCTGGTGTTGGGGGGTATCCTGCAGAGGCGAGTGGTGGCTCTGTTTCACCGTGGGGATAAGGACACTGGGAGCAGAGGTTCTGGGAAGTTCTCCTTGGCGTGAGCCCTCCCAGAGTCTGCCATTAACCCCACCAAAGAGCACGGGTAGGCTCCAGTGTTGGGTTGCCTCAGGCAAAACAGCCAACAGGGAGGGAACCCAGCCCCACCCATCAACAGTCAAGTGGATTAAGGTTTTACTGAGCTCTGACCGCCACAGCAACAGTCAGCTCTACCCACCACCAGAGCCTCCCATCAAGCCTCTTAGATAGCCTCAACCACCAGAGGGCAGACAACAGAAGCAAGAAAAACTATAATCCTGCAGCCTGTGGACCAAAAACCACAGTTACAGAAAGATAGAGAAGATGAAAAGGCAGAGGGCTATGTACCAGATGAAGGAACAAGAAAAAACCCCAGAAAAACAACTAAATGAAGTGGAGATAGGCAACCTTCCAAAAAAAGAATTCAGAATAATGATAGTGAAGATGATCAAGGACCTTGGAATAAGAATGGAGGCAAAGGTTGAGAAGATGCAAGAAATGATTAACAAAGACCTAGAAGAATTAAAGAACAAACAAACAGAGATGACCAATACAATAACTGAAATGAAAACTACACTAGAAGGAATCAATAGCAGAATAACTGAGGCAGAAGAACGGATAAGTGACCTGGAAGACAGAATGGTGGAATTCATTGTTGCAGAACAGACTAAAGAAAAAAGAATGAAAAGAAATGAAGACAGCCTAAGAGACCTCTGGGACAACATTAAACGCAACAACATTCGCATTATAGGGGTACCAGAAGGAGAAGAGAGAGAGAAAGGACCAGAGAAAATATTTGAAGAGATAGTCGAAAACTTCCCTAACATGGGAAAGGAAATAGCCACACAAGTCCAGGAAGCGCAGAGAGTCCCATACAGAATAAACCAAAGGAGAAACACGCCGAGACACATAGTAATCAAAGTGGCAAAAATTAAAGACAAAGAAAAATTATTGAAAGCAGCAAGGGAAAAACGACAAATAACATACAAGGGAACTCCCATAAGGTTAACAGCTGATTTATCAGCAGAAACTCTGCAAGCCAGAAAGGAGTGGCATGATATACTTAAAGTGATGAAAGGGAAGAACCTACAACCAAGATTACTCTACCTGGCAAGGATCTCATTTAGATTTGATGGAGAAATCAAAAGCTTTACAGACAAGCAAAAGCTAAGAGAATTCAGCACCACCAAACCAGCTCTACAACAAATGCTAAAGGAACTTCTCTAAGTGGGAAACACAAGAGAAGAAAAGGACCTACAAAAACAAACCCAAAACAATTAAGAAAATGGTCATAGGAACATACATATCGATAATTACCTTAAACGTGAATGGATTAAATGCCCCAACCAAAAAACATAGACTGGCTGAATGGATACAAAAACAAGACCCATATATATGCTGTCTAAAAGAGACCCACTTTAGACCTAGGGACACATACAGACTGAAAGTGAGGGGATGGAAAAAGATATTCCATGCAAATGGAAATCAAAAGAAAGCTGGAGTAGCTATACTCATATCAGATAAAATAGACTTTAAAATAAAGAATGTTACAAGAGACAAGGAAGGACACTACATAATGATCCAGGGATCAATCCAAGAAGAAGATATAACAATTTTAAATATATATGCACCCAACATAGGAGCACCTCAATACATAAGGCAACTGCTAACAGCTATAAAAGAGGAAATCGACAGTAACACAATAATAGTGGGGGACTTTAACACCTCACTTACACCAATGGACAGATCATCCAAAATGAAAATAAATAAGGAAACAGAAGCTTTAAATGACACAATAGACCAGATAGTTTTAATTGATATTTATAGGACATTCCATCCAAAAACAGCAGATTACACTTTCTTCTCAAGTGTGCACGGAACATTCTCCAAGATAGATCACATCTTGGGTCACAAATCAAGCCTCAGTAAATTTAAGAAAATTGAAATCATATCAAGCATCTTTTCTGACCACAACGCTATGAGATTAGAAATGAATTACAGGGAAAAAAACGTAAAAAAACAAAAACACATGGAGGCTAAACAATACGTTACTAAATAACCAAGAGATCACTGAAGAAATCAAAGAGGAAATAAAAAAATACCTAGAGACAAATGACAATGAAAACACGATGACCCAAAACCTATGGGATGCAGCAAAAGCGGTTCTAAGAGGGAAGTTTATAGCTATACAGCCTACCTAAAGAAACAAGAAAAATCTCAAGTAAACAATCTAATCTTACACCTAAAGAAACTAGAGAAATAAGAACAAACAAAACCCAAAGTTAGCAGAAGGAAAGAAATCATAAAGATCAGAGCAGAAATAAATGAAATAGAAACAAAGAAAACTATAGCAAAGATCAATAAAACTAAAAGTTGGTTCTTTGAGAAGATAAACAAAATTGATAATCCATTAGCCAGACTCATCAAGAAAAAGAGGGAGAGGACTCAAATCAATAAAACCAGAAATGAAAAAGGAGAAGTTACAACAGACACCGCAGAAATACAAAGCATCCTAAGAGACTACTACAAGCAACTTTATGCCAATAAAATGGACAACCTGGAAGAAATGGACAAATTCTTAGAAAGGTATAACCTTCCAAGACTGAACCAGGAAGAAACAGAAAATATGAACAGACCAATCACAAGTAATGAAATTGAAACTGTGATTAAAAATCTTCCAACAAACAAAAGTCCAGGACCAGATGGCTTCACAGGTGAATTCTATCAAACATTTAGAGAAGAGCTAACACCCATCCTTCTCAAACTCTTCCAAAAAATTGCAGAGGAAGGAACACTCCCAAACTCATTCTATGAGGCCACCATCACCCTGATACCAAAACCAGACAAAGACACTACAAAAAAAGAAAATTACAGACCAATATCACTGATGAATATAGATGCAAAAATCCTCAACAAAATACTAGCAAACAGAATCCAACAACACATTAAAAGGATCATACACCACGATCAAGTGGGATTTATCCCAGGGATGCAAGGATTCTTCAATATATGCAAATCAATCAATGTGATACACCATATTAACAAATTGAAGAATAAAAACCATATGATCATCTCAATACATGCAGAAAAAGCTTTTGACAAAATTCAACACCCATTTCTGATAAAAACTCTCCAGAAAGGGGGCAGAGAGGGAACCTACCTCAACATAATAAAGGCCATATATGACAAACCCACAGCAAACATCATTCTCAATGGTGAAAAACTGAAAGCATTTCCTCTAAGATCAGGAACGAGACAAGGATGTCCACTCTCACCACTATTATTCAACATAATTTTGGAAGTCCTAGCCACGGCAATCAGAGAAGAAAAAGAAATAAAAGGAATACAAATTGGAAAAGAAGAAGTAAAACTGTCACTGTTTGCGGATGACATGATACTATACATAGAGAATCCTAAAACTGCCACCAGAAAACTGCTAGAGCTAATTAATGAATATGGTAAAGTTGCAGGATACAAAATTAATGCACAGAAATCTCTTGCATTCCTATACACTAATGATGAAAAATCTGAAAGAGAAATTATGGAAACACTCCCATTTACCATTGCAACAAAAAGAATAAAATACCTAGGAATAAACCTACCTAGGGAGACAAAAGACCTGTATGCAGAAAACTATAAGACACTGATGAAAGAAATTAAAGATACCAACAGATGGAGAGATATACCATGTTCTTGGATTGGAAGAATCAACATTGTGAAAATGAGTATACTACCCAAAGCAATCTACAGATTCAATGCAATCCCTATCAAATTACCAATGGCATTTTTTACGGAGCTAGAACAAATCATCTTAAAATTGGTATGGAGACACAAAAGACCCCGAATAGGCAAAGCAGTCTTGAGGCAAAAAAATGGAGCTGGAGGAATCAGACTCCCTGACTTCAGACTATACTACAAAGCTACAGTAATCAAGACAATATGGTACTGGCACAAAAACAGAAACATAGATCAATGGAACAAGATAGAAAGCTGAGAGATTAACCCACGCACCTATGGTCAACTAATCTATGACAAAGGAGGCAAAGATATACAATGGAGAAAAGACAGTCTCTTCAATAAGTGGTGCTGTGAAAACTGGACAGCTACATGTAAAAGAATGAAATTAGAATACTCCCTAACACCATACACAAAAATAAACTCAAAATGGATTAGAGACCTAAATATAAGACTGGACACTATAAAACTCTTAGAGGAAAACATAGGAAGAACACTCTTTGACATAAATCACAGCAAGATCTTTTTTGATCCACCTCCTAGAGTAATGGAAATAAAAACAAAAATAAACAAGTGGGACCTAATGAAACTTCAAAGCTTTTGCACAACAAAGGAAACCATAAACAAGACGAAAAGACAACCCTCAGAATGGGAGAAAATATTTGCAAATGAATCAACGGACAAAGGATTAATCTCCAAAATATATAAACAGCTCATTCAGCTCAATATCAAAGAAACAAACACCCCAATCCAAAAATGGGCAGAAGACCTAAATAGACATTTCTCCAAAGAAGACATACAGACGGCCACGAAGCACATGAAAAGATGCTCAACATCACTAATTATTAGAGAAATGCAAATCAAAACTACAATGAGGTATCACCTCACTCCTGTTAGAATGGGCATCATCAGAAAATCTACAAACAACAAATGCTGGAGAGGGTGTGGAGAAAAGGGAAACCTCTTGCACTGTTGGTGGGAATGTAAATTGATACAGCCACTATGGAGAACAATATGGAGGTTCCTTAAAAAACTAAAAATAGAATTACCATATGACCCAGCAATCCCACTACTGGGCATATACCCAGAGAAAACCGTAATTCAAAAAGACACATGCACCCGAATGTTCATTGCAGCACTATTTACAATAGCCAGGTCATGGAAGCAACCTAAATGCCCATCAACAGATGAATGGATAAAGAAGTAGTGGTACATATATACAATGGAATATTACTCAGCCATAAAAAGGAACGAAATTGAGTCATTTGTTGAGACGTGGATGGGTCTAGAGACTGTCATCCAGAGTGAAGTAAGTCAGAAAGAGAAAAACAAATATCGTATATTAATGCATGTATGCGGAACCTAGAAAAATGGTACAGATGAGCCAGTTTGCAGGGTAGAAGTTGAGACACAGATGTAGAGAATGGACATATGGACACCAAGGGGGGAAAACTGCGGTGGGGTGGGGATGGTGGTGTGCTGAATTGGGCGATTGGGATTGACATGTATACACTGATGTGTATAAAACTGATGCCTAATAAGAACCTGCAGTATAAAAAAACAAACAAAACAACTAATACTAAACTTTCATTGGGTTATTTGTATGGAAATATGTATGGAAATATATTAATATAAATGTTTCAGACATTACATGAAATTTCTAAAAATCTTATATGTTCTGGTATAATGTTATAAGTAATAATCCTAGTTATTACTTTAAAATGTATATCTCAGATATAACTAATTTTCTTTTCAGCTGCATTATTATGAACTTTCATCAAATCTTTAACCATGGTCATTTTTAAATCTTTTGTCATTTATAGACAGTTCTGGGTGTACTCTGATGATTTTGCAAATATGTTCCTATAAAAGGGTTTCATCTTCAAGAAATTCATGGAAAAGACTCTGACAAGTACAGGTTTCTGGTAACTGACTGTACTGCTGAACTGAATGAATAAGCATTTTCAGAACTCTAATGAAAAACTGATGAACTCATAAAAGTGCTAACAAAAGATCAAGATGAAAAAAAAAATTAATTACATGGGACTGAGTGAACTGATGAGGATGAGTATAATTTTTGTGACTTTCTGTCTGAATTAAAAAAAAAAAATCCCACAAGGACTCAGAGGCAAAGAATATACAAATCAATTTTCACAGCAAAGTAAAGGAGCTGTTACAGTGGAGGATTACTGGACTGAATGTCAATATTATGACATAGTATGAGTGTGTTTCATGTTTGGTAATTGCAATCATTGTTGCTTTTGTTGTGGTCATCCATGTACAATGCTTGGTGTCAGTCTATTTATCTCTTGTAAAAATAAAATACAGTGTGTGTGTGTGAAAAAAAAAAAAATAATGATTTATCATCAGGGAAATGGAAGTCAAAACCACAGTGTGACCCTACTTCACACACATTGGGATGGCTATAATCAAGATAGATAGTAAATGTTTGTGAGAATGTAGAGAAAGGAAAACTCATAAGTTCTGTGTGAGATTGTAAAATGGTTGCAGACACTTTGGAAACCAGTCTGCCAGTTCTGAAAAATGTAAAAGGTACAATTATTATATGACTCAGCAATGACACTCCTAGGCATATACCCAAGAGAAATCAAAACATATATTCACATAAATATTTGCTTATTAACATTTATACTGACACTATTCATAATAGCCAAAAAGTTGAAACACCCTAAATGTCCATTAACTGATGAATGGGTAAACAAAATGTAATATATCCATACAATGGAATATTATTTTGCCAAAAAAAGAAGAATAAAATACTAACACAGTTGTCCCTCTGTATCTGTGGAGAATTGGTTCCAGGACCCCTCACGCATACCAAAATCCCTGGATGCTCAAATCCCTTATATAAAATGGCATAGTACAGTCAGTCCTTTGTATCCACAGGTTTTGAATTCTCAGATTCAACCAACTGCAGACAGAAATTCTGACCCAAGATTGGTCAAATCCAAGGATAAAAAACCTGTGAATATGGAGGGCCAACAGTATATTTATTGAAAAATAGCCATGTATAAGTGGACCTGGGCAGTTCAAACCTGTGTTTTTCAAAGGTGAACTGTATACGCTATAACATGGATAAACCTTGAAAACATTATGCTAAGTGAAAGAAGCAAGTCACAAAAAGTAGATATTATATTATTCTAATAATGTGAAATGACCAGGATAGGCAAATCTATAGATACAGAAAGTAGATTTGTGATTGCCAGAAGCTGAGGAAAAAGTGAAACAGGAAGTGACTGCTAAGGGATAAGGGGTTTTTTGGGGATGATAAAAATATTCTGGAATTAGAGAGTGGTTGCACATCACTTTGAATATACTAAATTGTAAAATTTTAAAGGTTGGATTTTATGGTATGTAAATTATATCTTATTAAAACTGGTATTAAAAATAATAAAAATGTTTAAGAGCAAATAAGAGCAGTAAGACAAGCCATCATTCTCCGTTCTCAAGAATATTGTAATTTTATGTGGACTAGGTAGGTGAGCAAATAATTATATGTTTCATGCTCTAAAACTATTATTACAAACATTAGGGAACCATAATACCACACGCAAATATTTTGAAGAAACATGAAAATACTTTCATTGACACATTTAGCTTATATTTATTAGAACACACTAACAGAATAACCTCCTGTTAATTACATAATCAAATGGAATGTGTGGGATTAGGTCCTATACTGTCAGTCTAATCTCAGGCAGAGTATTCCAGGATTCATTTTAATACATAGTAAATATCTTTATCTCAAACATTTTCTTTCACTCTCCAGTAAATTATTCATCCAGTATTTAATTCAACTTATATTTCTACAGTTTTCTGAGACTATGGAGAACATTTGTTTACCACACTTCACAAAAGAACTTTTCATATACAAAAATAAGACATAGTGCACCTTATATTTCTATCTTTATATAGAGAGTAGAACTTCCCCTGTTGCTAAAGTTAAATTCCTGAACAAAATTATAAAAAGAAAATAAATTAAAGACCGAGGATTTCAAATCTTTTTTTTTTTTTTTTAAACAAAGCCAAGCAATACCTTTAAGGAAAGCTAGGCCCAAAGTTAATCTGTCAAAACACTTGCCAACTAAAGAATGTCACTTGCCATCTAGTTCTACAAGGATTGAATCATTAACCACTGCAGTTGCTGACCTCCAACATAAGCTGAAAGGAATTCAGGGCAGAATCAGAAATGAGGCACTCTGTGCTCTAGGAGAACTGGCAGAACAGGCCTTCAGACACTTAAATATTTTCAGGAGAAAATTTTATGAACCTAAATTCTTGCATCTTCTCATACCTAGAGAAACACTAAAACCATTAACTAAGATATCTTTTCTTTGTGACTAGCAGCAACCTTCTACTGAGATGTGTTCTTGTATGTACCACTTTGCCAAAATCACATATACACTGACCTCCCCCCTTACCTCTTCATAGCAGTTTCTCAGAGCTATCTGAGAGGTTATCTCTGGGCTATAGTTCTCAGTAAGACACTGAATAAACTCAACTCACAGCTTTTATAGTGTGTGTGTTTTTTTTTTCAGTTGATACATTTATAAACATTTTACACTCATTAAAATATAAGAGCCTACAGAAAATTTTTTATTTTATTATTATTAATGCTTACTAAGATCAGACACTTTGCTAGATTCTTTGGTTGGATTATATCCTTAAACTAGGTAAATACTAATATTTATTGTTACCATTTTGCAGTTGAGAAACTAAAATTAAAAGACATGAAGTAATTTGTCCAAAGTTATAGCCAGGATTCAGATCCCAATAAGTCAGAATCCTAGACTCCTAATCATTGTCTATTTCATTTTCTACTAAAGTATATAAACTTATTATATTTACTTTACTATACTATTCAAAAAAGACCAAAAAATAAAAATTATAATAGTAGCTAATATTTATTTTAAATCTATATTGAAATAGATTCCATGCTAATACATTTGCAGTGTCATTTAATTGAATCAAATAAAGAGAAAGTCATATTTAATAGGACTTACATTAATATTAACGTGTATTGTAAAATTAAATTCTATCACTAATGATGGTATGATGATGGTGGTAATCAGGCTGAAGGAAAAAGATATGTACACCATTATGGGAGGAGGACTCTAGGTCTGATTCTAAAAGTTCAATTACTAATTTGAGGACTTAGCAAGAAGCTTATTGTCTATTAAGTATGTTTTAATGGAAATGCGGCATGGGTTTTTTCTCCAGCTATTTGAAGAAAGATGAAGTTGAGGCTGGTAGTCCTTTTTTTAAAAAAAAAAAGTTTCTTTTCACCACTTTATATCTTGTGGAAAATCATTCAAGACTTTTCTGAAGACCAAACTCTATTTGAAGAAGAGATCAATTTCCCTTTCTTCCAAATTTTCAAAGAAATTTAAAGGTAGATTAAGAAATTGCTCAAGTATTTTAAGTCGGTTTAATTGTCATTCCTATATTCTCCTGTTTCTCCTTGTCATTACTCAGTGAAACACTTGTATATTTAAAATCCTTGTCTGATATCTTTTTAGGGTGAAACCCTCTAATGCCTTGACTTAGGTCAAAGATAGTGGATTCTATTCTCAAATATTTTACAGATATTACAGTTTGTTTATTTTTGTTTCTTTGTTTAATTTCTTTTTGTGCACTAAGAAAATTACCTGTGGTTTGATTCGTAGTTAATTCCATAGGGTGTATCATCCATTGGCTTTTTTTTTCTTTTTAACAGTTTAGTCACAAGCTTTTCTAAATTCTTATAATGTAAGCTTAGGAATGATTTGATAAATTCTGCAATATGATATTGCATGCATCTGGCGTAATTACTCTTGAAAACTTTGATTATATTTTGAATCATGTTGTTAAGTAAATGAAGTAAATAAAATTTGAAGTGGGAGAAGGGTATTGACACTAACATTAGAACAAACACAGATTATTTGTACCAAATGCTCAGTGTTAGAATCAACAACACTTTGGTTGAGACATTATCTTTTTATTATGAATATTATTCAACATCATAAATGATACATTATAAGAAGGGAAGAGCCATTACTCTAAATATTAATTTATATAGTCAGAACGAAGAAAGAGTGCTATGAGAGAAAGAGGTGAGCGGGACAGACCTGATCTCCTTTAAGAGTATGCAAGTTTAAAACACTATAGTAAATCAGAGATTTCTCCATGAAGTCATTTGTATTGGTTCGGTATCTTTCTTTTAGAAAGGACAGCAGCTCAGCTCAAATTGTCTTAAGCAAAAAAGTAAGTATTTGGCTTGTATTTTCTTACTTCAGGCATGTCTCGATCTTTCTGCTCATACTATGTCAGTCCATTATTTGAATCTCATTGATTTTGAATCATGTGATGGTATCTCCCACCCATGTTTGATCCAATCATTATGGCTGAAAGAATGAAATCCTTTAATTAGCCACTCTTTAATCCTGTGATCATCCCTGGAACCAATGTCACCTAGATCTCATAGACTGGATCCTCAAAGAAAATTGAAGTGCGCTTAGTAGAAGGAAGATGACTGAATGCTGGATAAACAAAACAAAATGTGTCTACTAAACTATTTGAAAAACAAGAGCATTAATTTATTCCAAACTTTCTTAAACATTTTACCTTTTAATCATTGATTAAGAGAGTGAGAAAAGACATGCCATTGCAAATCTGGTTAGTACCATTTTAGTTAAAAAAGTATTCAGGTTAATAAGCCTCCTTTTATCAGCTACTAAAATACTCTGTGACAGCAATATGTCTTGATTACTCTTCTTTCCTGACACACATCACATTGCACAGCGTTATGTACTTCATCAATTGATTGAACTATTTTTTGAACTTGTTGCAAAATAATTTGGTTAGGTCTCATATATTAAAATAACCTGGTTAATTTATTGTTTTTCTGTCTGTTTTATTTTATTTTATTTCTTAACAGGAAGTAATACACTTTGAAAGCACAAATGGAACATAACAATTGCACTTAAACACATGATTCCAATAAAGTGTTTCCTAATTCATTTATGTAGTCAATAGTTTTAATTTCAAATGAAATATAACTTAAAGATGATTTGAGAAGCCTTATTTAAAGGAATTACTGAATAGCAGTGCAGGCATTAGTAACACAGCAATAACAAAAGAAGAAATCATTAAGCATCAAAAATAAGCTATTCATGAAGCTTTGTTCCCAATCACACAAACTTGTTTACCTCTGCTATCATTTAACAGTTGAAAAATCACTTTCTAATCCCCTTCTATTTGAAGTCTCATCGGTGACCTGCTGGCAGGAACTCTATGCTAACATTCAGTGTGTAATCTCCTCTCAGCCCATCATTTTCTTAATCTGTTCAATTTACAAGGTAAATCTGCAAACTGACCTTTTAAATGAATAACTACTCTGAAAGGATTTCAAAAAATATAACTGTTAAATTACCCCTTTTTTCTCTTTCTCTTTGTAAACTGATAATTTTTGTTCTGACATCTCCCAATGTTCCCTATTACTAAAATCTCCATGCTGTTAATCCAATATTCTTTAGATTTGAATAAATTAACTTTGCTCATATGGATAGCTGGAAGTTCAAGAAGATAATATTTATTTTTGTGAAAGGCATATATAGTGAAAACATCAAGTTGAAATTTGTTCCATTTGTTTCCAACCTATCCTTCTAGCCTTTTCTCCTGCCAGATGGCACCATGTGAATTATGTTCCACTCAGCGTGACTTCTCGTCATTCCCTTGTCTACGATACTCTTCCAAGAATTATACAAAGGTCAGCATTTCCTCAGGAAAGCATTCCTTGAATTCTGGTGGGATCACTTTTCTGAGGCTTCTTCTTCTAGAAAATTGAGTAATTTTTTACTCCTGAGTATATCAATGTTTTCCATACAGTTTTATGTCACGGTATACTAAGAGAGAGAAGTAGGACAGTTGAATAGAGCAATGGAGGATTTGAGAAGGTTTGGAATAAATACTTTGGAGAGTGAGAAAGCAAGCTAGCAAAAATCTCAGAAAATGTTTGATTCATCAGGGTTAGGTATAGTGATAGCTAAGCTAGGTTAGAGATGATGAATTTGTGCTGTCATCAGTCTATAAGCTATTATGATTTCCTCAGCTTCAGTAATTATTTGAGAAGTCAGCTAGAGAAATACATTAAGAGAGAAAAACTGGAAGAATCGCCAGTGTCTCTAAGACCCCAGGTATGTCTATAAACTAGGTTGTTGAAATGGAGTCTGGGGTATAGCCTTGAGATTGAGTAGGTCTTTACAGCTATGATAGTGGGTGTGTTTTCCACATGGATGATGAACTGTTTCCCTGAACACAGTAGGAATTGGCATCAAGAAGTTTATAAATGGATACTTACTTCACTCTTCAATACATGGGAAAAATAATCCAAAGACTGGACATGATGGTTAAAGGAAGTTTTAGAATTCACTAAAGTTGTGTTTCATGAATCTCAAAAAAGTGGTGCTCTTGAAGAAAAAGCAATGAAGAAGAAGTGGTGTTGATTTAATGTCAGCAGTACCAGCAATTATCCCCTGTCCTGTGATATATTAGAGTGTGAGACTGAGCCGTTTCCATTCTAATACGTAACAGAGTTAACGGCACTCATGAGAGAGAATAAGGTCTCGGTGGAGGCAAAAGATGAAGCAAATTATTTTGATCCTTAAGACAGAGATGAGTCTGTTCAAAATATAAGGATTTCAGAGCATAATAGGGGGAAAATTCAATCAGACGGAAGAAGTACTAACAGTCAAATGGTGAGTGTGCATGACAAGATACTTGATTAGAATAGCTTGCATTTTCACCATGGACCAAAGGTTGTAGAGGTGGAATATATTGATGGCAGAATAAAGATAAAGGTTTTTGCTCAGTTTCAAAGTATATACTGCTAAGAATCTTTCCTGTATCTCTGAAGACATCTCTTCCAAAACTTTAGTTGGGAAGATTAGTTAGATTCCAATACACCCACTTTCTGATGAAAAAAGTCAAAATTCCTATGAGACCCCAGGCTTCATAAGGTGGTGAAAATGAAGACAGCTGTAGTAGATTGATAGATAATACTTTGATCAGAGTTCCCCAGGTGATTTCTATAGTCATACCTTTACTTCCCAATGGAAATATACTACCTCTCTGTGACTGTGAAGATTTAGGATTACTGGAAAAATTATGTGATCACCGGGGAAATTTCCATTTGGAACTCTCTTCAGGGCAAGTGGAAAACATTGGATGGTTATCCAACAAGTCTACTGTGAAGAGAATCACAGCAGGTAGTTTATTTTATTTTCTCACCATACTATATATCAGTAATTCACTCATCTCCTATTACTTCATTAGTTACTTTTGAATTGCATTTTTTAATATCAGGTACAGCACACTTGCTTATATAAACATTTTTTGTATTCGGGACTTCCAAACTGTTGCTAGAAATAAGATGATTAAGAAAGCACATTCAAGTAAGAATATGATGGTTTGGGAAAATATCTAATATCATAGTATAGTCCTTTTTAATGTTGTGGTTATGTGTGTTCTGTCTTCTCCTTAAGATGAATTCTATTCGTTTATTGTGAACAGCATCTGGCATTTTTCATTTTGGGTAGCAGTGAGTTGACTGCCCTTCATATAGATTATTCAACTTTATATATGTGGATAAATAAAAGCAATTGTAATAGGAAAACAGATAGGATGATAAGAGAAACACATGTTCTAGTCCCACTGTGCTAATGACTGCAATACTGTTCCACATATGACTGACTGGTATGAGGCTCCCATGAATTATAGACTTGGAGGATCTAACTGGTGTAAGGCTCTTGAAATATCATCCTGGCTGGTCTCCTTTCCAATAAATGATTGTTTTCTACTAGCTTCCTGCCACATAGATATCGGTTTAAATGTTTCTAGTGAAGAGATTACTAGTATTTTATTTTTTCTTTTTAAGTTATTTAATAACTTAAGGTCATGGATACCCATTATTATAGCATATTAAGATTTTTAAAATTTAATGTCATCATTTAACACAACTACTATTTCTTTTAACTTTGAGTTAAGTACACATTTGATAAATATGCCTTCTATGTTCCCAGGTTGTTCTTCCCTCCATGATATCTATGCAGCAAACCACTCTGGTACAGTTACAAAACCAGCTATATATACTCTTAAATTTATTTTTATTAACCTACATTTGCCAGATAATTCAGCTCTTACAAATTGTCAAGTGAAGTATATAAAAAGAAGAAACAACAATGTTCAAAAATGTACAGTATCAGGTAACCATGGTGGAAGATAACCTAATACTTCACTTGGATAGATTGCTAAATTCCAGGAAGGTCAATAATTGATGACAAAGGCAGGCATACTAGCACACTGGTAGATT
Organism: Balaenoptera ricei; assembly: GCF_028023285.1. NCBI lineage: Eukaryota > Metazoa > Chordata > Mammalia > Artiodactyla > Balaenopteridae > Balaenoptera > Balaenoptera ricei. The sequence goes on from NC_082655.1 coordinate 50,981,415, forward strand.
CAGACAGCAATGGAATAATATTTAGTAATCTTAGCAATTATATTAAAATTAGCAATATATCTAAAATAAAAATTATATCTTAAATGGAATAATTTGCAATATACATCAAATCCTTGAAGCAAGTGTAAGGAGCCAGAATTCAGGGGAAGAAGTCCTATACCCATGAAGATCCGGCAAGAAGAAAGGTTTGGAGTTTAGGGATGGGTATTAGAATCCAGCAGAAAATCTGTTCAGAGAATAAGTTCACTATACATGTTTACTGAAATGAATTAGTAAAAACAAGAACACAGTAATTTAACTGGAGTATAAGGTCAGAGACAAACTAAGAATAAAAATATAATTGTGCTAAATAATTGTATTGCTGAATTTGCTGTTCTTTTTTACTCCTTTGTATAAGAAATTATACTGAGTCCATAGCCTGAGCCAGTTTTGTCTGTGCCTGCATTTAGGGCTTAATTTGATGGATTTAGGAACAAGGAACCAGACAGGTCATTGCTGAATTTAATTTAGTGAATTTGAAGGGCTAGTTTAAAAAAATGTTTCCCTGGATTGCTGAAGAGTTTCTTTACAGAAAAATTTTGCTTTCAATTACCTCCCTATATCATCTATTCAACCAAATGGCTGGTCAAAGTAGACCCATTATATAATACTTAACAATGTAGAATTGTGGTTCTCCAACAGCAATGTTCTAACATGGTGGTATCTTATTTTCTGAATAGCAACTGCCCAATAATTCCAAAAATGCTGACTAATTATACTTTACATTTAAATCTATTATATTCTGCATTTGTGTCTTGTGAGAAAGTACACTATACTGCAAACTCCAAACACTGATTTTGAAATTTGTTTTCCAAGAAGTAGCTGTTAGACATAATTCAAGTCAGTCTCTCAATCTCAGTTCTTTATTAAAAGAAGGTAGCAATAACTGGCCTATCCACATCACATAACTTTGTAAGAATTACAGTAAATGATATATGTGAAAATGAACCATGCAAGACATGAAAAGACTTTGTTCAATCTCCAGTCTATGTTGAATATTAGTAAATGAGTAGCTGGCACCAAGAGCTCAAGGATTGTGACTATAAATGTTGCTTGGTTCCATCCAGTTCAGAAATTCCTCCTACCTGGTAGGAATATCTGGTAATTTACTTTTTATTTTCCATTATTTCACAAGGACAATATAAGTTATTTGTTGAGTAGAAAATAACTCCCACTAGGAATTAACTATACACAGAACCCTAAATAATTAACCTAGCCATAAAAATAGTTATAAAAATGAGGATAATAGTATTAAGCAACATTAAGTAATAATATCTATCACCCATTAAATGCTGTGATAGAATTCTACCATAGACTCTTTATTAATTTATTTTTACAACTACTTGAGGTATTCTAATCACCATTTTACTGACTGAAAAAACAACATTGTAGTTCAGAGTTGAGGAGAACACTCAAAATGAAAGAATCAGAATTGGTTCCAGGCTGACCTGTCTTTAAACCATTAATAGCCACTATATGTGAGATTTAGTATTATGGAAGCAGGATGGGTAGATAGGCATATTCCTGTGTAAACTATCACATAGAGCTTTAAAACTAATGTTAAGAATTATAAATTGTTCATACCCTAGTATGAATCCCTAGTATTTGTCACAGCACTTAATACACTATTGAATCTTGTTTCAATATCAAAGACCATTCTTTCTTCAATAAGATCTTTAGGTAAACCCCAGACAGAATGGCTTTATGCTAGACTGGTATGAACCTTGGTAGTTCATAACACAGATTAAGTTTTTCTTTTTTCTTAGATATAATCCAATAAAATGAAGATAAAACCAAGATTAATACTATCTGTACTCTAGACAAGCCAATCCTTTCCCACTCCCATTTAATGTATTATTTTCATATCCACATGCCTTTCATTGTGTTTTTCATTTATCTGTATTTCTTCCACAACATCTCTCTATACAATGCCAGTCTAAGTTTTGTGCTTATTGGCATTTATTGAAGTAAAACTATTCACTTCTACAATTCAAGCCTCCTTAAAAAGTATGCTTGCGTTCAAGACAGATCTTCCCAAATTCCCTCAAATGCCTTCTTTATTTCTTTTGGTTGAAGCTCCACTTTTGCTGGGTTGCCTCTTCACTTTTAGGCTTGAAAGAAATGGCAGCCATGGGCATGGGAACTGCCTTCTGAGTGGCCAAAGAACCTGATGATGTAACCTGGAGGTGCAGTGAGTAAGCTCCCTGTGGGATGAAACTTAATCAGTGGAATATGAGTGAAGGAAGAGAGAGGCAGCAGGTAAATTCTCCAGCCTTTTGTTCTTCAGGGAATCTTCAGGAGTCCCAGTAAATAACATATCACCCCTCTTGAGTGCCCTGCTGTGTCTTTTTGTGGCTCCTTGTGAAGTGAGTCATGCTTCTCATTGTTTTGTATCTTCCCTATCTTCACTTTTCTTTTATTCTCCCCCACCCCCCACCCCGAACATTCTCCCTAACAAAGCTTCAGCATATTAATCTTTGTCTGAGCTTTGCTTTCTAAAGAACTGCAACAATAACCTAAAATTTTACTTAAGAATTTGTTAATTATATTTTCATTGGCCTTAGGTCAACGGCTTTCAAAATTGTACCTTTTAGTCAAGGAATAATTTTTTCAAATATATTTTAAGAAGGAGATCAACATACTTAGAAGCAGAGTTGTAAAATTTGAAGTAGAGGTGTGTGTGTGTGTGTGTGTGTTTGAGAGAGAGAGAGAGAAAGAGAGAGATCTGGAATCTTACCCTTTCATCTACCTTTCCCTTGGGAAATGCTAAAGTACATCTTATGAACTCTTAGAGCTTACCACCCAGAGGATAATTTGGGAATAATTGTTATACTTCTGTTGTTCTTTGTTATTTCACACCACTGTAAAAACGCAGGGACTCTTAAAGGGTGATTTTCCTCTAGTACAAACTAAGCAGGAAGCTTTGCTAAGGCTGATGGAAATACAAATACTGACTCTTCTTTTCTCCTGTAGAGATCTACCTCTCTCTCCTTAGATTTTTCAAATATATGTCAGAAAGGAAACAACTTACATTCTGAGTACTCCCTGAAAAACATCATTTCTCCATTTCTTAGAAGAGAATTACTTTTGGTTTCCTTCCCAGGTCACATTGCATGTCATCCACTCTAGCTTTAGCAGCTGGAATTTTTTACTGTACTCTTACGTTTGCACATATATATTTATTATAGAGGTACTCCTAAACTATAAGGGAGCAAACAAACATAAAGTATATAAATTATAAGATCTCTACTTGTTTTTAAAACTGAATTATCTGGATACAATTATAAAAAAAAACCTTTACCAGAACTTGCATTTCATGAATACCTAAAATTCAAATCAATTAGCATATATAGAGAGCATACTTTAAGGTCCTTTACTAAGAACAGAGTCACATAAACAGAAATAAGATATCAGAGTCTACTAGAAAACACAAACAAGTATACAGCAAGACAGTTCAGGCTGTGATGCCTGATATAACAGATGAAATAAAGTGCTATGGCAGTACAGGGGTAGCAAGTTATTAATACTCACTGAGAGGATCAAGGAAGGCTTCATGGAATAAATGACATTTGAGCTGAAACTTAAACTAAATAGCCTAAGAACATAAAAGATACAGAGAAAGGAGCACAAGCAGAGGTGGAAATGTGCTATGCTTGGATTACAGCAGGTATTCTGAGAACTGAGGAGGCTAGTTTTCACTGGTAAGGCAATTGTCACCTGTAGTCAAAACATTTTAGGAGGCAGGAGAACAATTTTAAAAGTCATGCTCTAGTACTGCTCCACAGTTGCAGATTTTGTAAATGCTTGACACATGCTCAGAACATTTTGCACTCGTAAACATTGTACAATGTCCACCATAGCTTATAGGTTGTCTTGATTAAGATCTAGAGGAGAAGTGTGAATGAAGTCCAGTGTCTGATTTATACCTCAGACATTTAAATTTTCCAACTGAAAAATACCATTCCAACTGTGTAAATAATTCTAGGATCTAAAAATATCAAATGAAAACAGCTAAAGTATCATAGGAATTTTAGAAGCGTGTCTATCACAGCTATGGGAACAAAGTAGTCCCTAATTGCTTTGTACCTTTATGACATTTTGGATCATTGAGTCCACGTTAAATCAACAGACTCTTCCCAAGGTTTCCACCTCCCATCAATGCTGAACAGAGAACTTAAAAAGAAAGCCAGCTGCTCACCCCTTCTAGAGCCATCCCTGCTTCCTGACAGCCCTTGTATCCTCACCACACCACCAGACTTCTTCAAGCAGCATCAGGTCTGTTCAGAATCTAGGTCTGTTTGGACTCAGAATCTCTGCTTCTGTGCTATTCTGAAAGTCAAAGGAGAGATTTCCTAATTAAACCAGAACATGTGCAACTATGCTTGCAAATGTGTCACATTAGCTTGGATTCAAGTATAAGTCAGAAAGCCTGTAGTCAACCTCCTACTTACATCTGTGAATAAGCATACAAGCAACTGTGGGGTTGTTCAGGCTAAACAGATGGATGGTCCTGTCAGGGACAGATTGCAGTAGAGCTAGCATGTAGGATGTAATGCCACCCCCTCTGAACTGAGAAGCATAGTCAGTAGCAGGAAAGACATACTCTTTAACGTAGATTTCTTTTTTAATACTCCACAATTAATTGTTTCTAAGGAAAGGTTAAATCCTTTTGCCCTCCATACATGTTTTTGGTTAGTTTCATTTCATTTCTTTATTTCATTCTGCTGGATTTAGATCATATTACATTCAGTTAAATTAATGATAACCTTTATTCATGCCTTAATGCTGCACAATCATCAAAAACCATTACCTTCGTTGATTGGCAGAGTGATTGTAATATACACTATATTTTACATTGAACAAACCAAGTGAATGAGCCTATACTCTGAAACTTTCATAAATAATCTGAAAACTATTTTTATTTAAAATATATTTTATGTCTAAAATATAGAAACATGAATGATCTAAAATGCCATTATTTCATGTGAACATGTATATAAAATTTTTAAATAAATATATTTATAATAATAAGTATAAAATTATAATCCTGGATTGTGCATGAAATTCATGTTAGTGTGTTTCAAAGATATTATGTTACTGTAAATAAAACCTATAAGAGAGTTCATTTTAACAATTTTCTCAGTTCTACTTTGAGGTAAAACATTTATTTTAAATGAAGATTGTATTACATAACTCCATTTCTAAAAGCTGTATATACCAAAAGAGTATGTAACATGAAGAAAAAAGTTTAAAGATGAACAAAAATCTGATTGCCTAATTTGCTCTTAAATGGGTTATGTGTTAAACCGTCTTACACATCTCACAAGCTATTCATTTTGTAGAATGGCATGGCTCCTCTATCCAGATATCCAGCATTTCAGTGGCTTATAGAATTCTGGAAGAGATTTGTGTTTATATGATTTTATTTCTTAATACTCAAGTAAATAAATATCAACATTGGTCAGTTTCTGAACAATTGTGACTTTTACAGATAAAATCTTACACTTACATAGTTATGTTTAATGCCATTTTTAAGAAGTTATAGCATTAAACATGGCACAATACAATAACCTTTTATGAGATGACCTCATTCTACCTTTAATATAGAAATCACTATTTGAAAGATGAAAGGGTCTCAGGGAATTATTACAAATAAAGTTTTATTTTATAGTGTATAAAAGTATAATTCAACTTGCACAGTCTGCTCAATTGTGTACTTTTCCTACTTTTATTTCTGAAGACTGAAATATTTTTAAAATGTTGTTAAGAAAAAAGGAGAATAAATCTACTTAGAAATTTAGCATTTATTGTAGGGGTAACACAATATGGTTGTACTGACTTAAAGGTTTCTTTAAAGTGAATATGTAGCATTTGCAAAGAAAGGAATTTAAATTTTCACATACATTTACATGAGTTGATTAGAACAATTACATAGACTGTTTGGACTATAACCTCAAATTTGGGATATTTATAATTACCTCTCAAATTAGAGAGAACATCTTTTAAACTAACCTCAGTTGAAATATTTGCCTTTTAATTATACTCAATAGGAAAATGGAAGTGGAGAAAGGGTTGTTGAATAAATTATTTTTATTCATTCAACTAGTAAGTGTTTATTAGGCAATGTTCCATCAAAAGTGTTTATTAAGCAATGATATATGTGAAGAATGCAAAGATTTCTAGGGCCCTTTGTCTGTTCAAAAGGTGCTCACAGTCTAATGGAAGATGTAGACATACAAATAAAAATAATAATAAAATATAATAAATGTTAGAGATGAGGACATTTCCAAACAAAGTATTAAAGCTGTGGCCTGGTTTATTTTTACTGCTTAAAATAAAATGTGAAAGGAGAAAGATAAATTGAGGGAATAACTATCAAACAAAAAGAAAACAAGATGAAGATTTGGGAATTTTTTTAGTCTATTCAGAAGGCAAAATACTCTAAAATTGAGATATTCACTATGAGGAAAGCATGCCTTAGAGAAAAAGCTGAGAGTATGGCTATACAATCTTTTGCTAGTGCCTCAGAAGGATCAAAACATCAGCATATTCAGTAACACAAAAGATCTTTAAAGAGACTGAGGGTGTGACTCAGACTTCTTCAATCAAAAAAAAAAAAAAAAGTATCTAGGAAGCTTAAAGACATTGTCTCTCAGCAATCTCAGAAAGAAACAAAAATAAAAATAGAGAGGGAATTATCTAGGAAAAATATCTGTGGACCAGCCCCTTGGTTAATTGTGTGAATATATGTGATATATACAGAAAACCCACAAAGTTCTTGAGAATGTTACATCAGCAGAAGCACTACTAGATTGGACTGAGACAGAGAGAGAGTTTTAAAGAAAGATGTCAGAACCTCAGAATTCTACATACAGGAGACAGACTGATAAGTAATTTGCTGAAAATATATGGTAACTTTCATGATAAATGATGGATGGCACAGAGGGTGGAGCTCTAAGACCAATGGAAACAGAGCCAGAAGCCATAGAAAATAATCTCCAGGCCTTGATACCCAATGGAGTTTGCTTGAATGTATTTTGGAATTGTTTGGGACCATCCTTTTTTTCTTTCTATTTTTCCCTTTTTAGAACTGAGATGTCTGTAAGTGTTATCCTACACCTGTCTCAAGAGAAGATAACTTCTCTTGAGACAGAAGATTTCTTTAGTTTCACAGGTCCACAGATAGAAATTAATTGTGCCCCAATTATAACCAGATTGTAACCAGAGCCTCATCTATACTTAAGTTATATGATGTACATCATGAGATTTGGGACTTCTGAGCTGGTGAGATTTAGTTGAGATTTTTAGACCTTGAGTTGATAATGTAATGGGTTGAGACTACATGACTTTGGGATGAGATAAGTATATTTGGGGTGGGTGCAGAGTTTTGGGGGCCAGAGGACAGACTATGATAGGCAGGATAATGGTCTCTCAAAGATGTCCTTCCCTTAATCCTTGTCACCTATGAATATGTTACCTCACATGGGAAAAGAGATCTTGCAAATGTGATTAAGAGTAGGGCCTTGAGGGCTTCCCTGGTTGCGCATTTGTTAAGAATCCACCTGCCAATGCAGGGGACACAGGTTCGAGCCCTGGTATGGGAAGATCCCACATGCCGTGGAGCAACTAAGCCCGTGCACCACAACTACTGAGCCTGAGCTCTAGAGTCTTCGAACCACAGCTTCTGAAGCCCGCATGCCTGGAGCCCATGCTCCGCAACAAGAGAAGCCACCGCAATGAGAAGCCTGTACACAGCAACGAAGACCCAACGCATCCATAAATTAATTAATTAATTAGTTAATTAATTAAACAATAAAGAGGGAAATCAAAAAAAAAAAAAAAAAGAGTAGGGCCTTGAGGATTAAAAGATTTACCTTGATTGTCAGGGTGGGCCAAATCTAATCACATGAGTCCTTAAAAGTGAAGGACCTTTCTGGTCTGAGTCAAAAAGATGATAGGATGAGAAGGATTAGATGACTCACTTCCATTTCTGAGATGTAAGGACTATTCACATGAACTGAACAGAAGCCTCTGGGAGCTACCAGCAGCCATCAGATGATAGCCAAGAAGGAAATGGAGAGTTCACTCTCCCAATTGCATGAAAATGAATTCTACCGACAACTCAAATGAACAAGCAAACAGATCTCTCCAGAGAGAAATGCAGCCACCAATATCTTGATATTAGCCCAGTGAGATCAGTGTCAGATTTGTGACCTACAGAACTGTTAGATGATAAATATGTGTTACTTAAGCCATTAACTTTGTAGTAATTTTTTTTTTAATATTTATTTATTTATTTGGCTACACTGGGTCTTAGTTGCAGCATGCTGGATCTTTAGTTGCAGAATGCGAACTCCTAGTTGCGGCATGTGGGATCTAGTTCCCTGACCAGGGATCAAACCCAGGTCCCCTGCATTGGGAGAACGGAGTGTTAGCCACTGGACCACAAGGGAAGTCCCTGTGATAATTTTTTATGGAGGTAATATAAAACCAATATAAGTGCCACAAAACAGGTGAAAGTCAAGCATAGTCTTAAACGAAATGAGTAAAAATCTACCATGAAAGAGCAAACTAAAGAAGCTTAAAAGTCATGGTTTCCCATGTGGAACTATAGGTATTGCAATGAGGAACATGGGAGATGGATGCTGCTATAAGTATAATAAGTAAATAAATTTCAGGTAGTAGTTTCCTGTAGTGCATCAAACATCGTGCTTGATAGTTTCTTTTTTTTCTTTTTTCCTTATGTGGAAGATGAAATAGTATAATACTTAAGAAAGTAATATATCAAGATATTATAAACATTTGAAGTGCATTGGTATATACAGGTTAAGATACCTAAAGTAGGTTGGATAGATAAATTTTTATCACAGATAATATTTGGGAATAATCAGCATATGTATTTAGATGATATCATGAATGCAAACGAACTTACCTTAGGATACTGTTTGAGCGAGAAGAGAGTTAAGAATGGAATCAAGGAAATATTGTGTCTTAGGAATAGACCGAGAAAAAGAAGCTAGTGATTTAAACTAATAAAGTGTTTCAAAAATATGAGTATTATTCTTATGTTGACCAAGAAAATAAAAGATAAGAATTTTAAGAACAGATTTCTCAATAGTCAAATGCAGCAGAGATATCAAGTAGACAAAAACTGAAAAGTAGCCTTAGCAATTAAAAGGTAGTGTCAATCTTAGTAAAAATGGTTCCCATAAAGTGGTGAAGTCAGAAGCCAAATTCTCCATATATTAAAAGGTTTTAAAAGGCAAAGCAGTGGAAAGAGTAAGTAGTCTACAATTTCAAGATGTTTGACTAAGAGGACAAGAGGCTATTGGTAATGTGGGATGGAGTGGGAATTTTATTCTATATAATTTAATATGCACAATAGCAGAAAAGAAAAACAGGGCATAGAGGGTGATTTCAAATATGACTCAAGAGAGAGGTATACTTTTTAAAAAATTGAGATCATGAGTAAGGAAATAGACTTAAGGGGACAGGCTGAAAGCTTAGTCTTGGTTGAGGAAGAGGATTGTTACTTCCTATGAGATGAAGATAAAAATGAGTGATGATGAAGTTAAGTTTATTGGGAAACAGAGGGGAGGAGAAGTCAAGGCCATTTATACCTGAGAGCTTTTGCAATATCTGTGAAACGATACATGTTTATCTACTGGGTGGAGAATGATGATAGGGTAAGAATTATTAAGAAAACTAAGAATAATTTGTAATACCTTCTGAATGGAATGAGCGAGGCACTGACCAGGAAAAATTTAAAGATCCAAGAACCAAGTGGGGATTTGGTCATGTTAATAAGAGAGAAGATGAAGTTAAATCCATAGGACTTAGAACATTTAGTAAAGACAGGGAAGCCAGCAGGAAGCTAATACAGATTTTAAAAAGTGAAAGGTCAAAGACAGTGCATTTGGAAAATTATCATTGTTATTATAAAATATGTACAGATTCCTAAGAATACATGGACTATTACAAGAATTATATGTTAATAACCAATCTGATTTGACTCCCACTTCTAAATTTGAGTCTCAGTGATTCCAGTAGTCCGAACTAGCGGTATTGCATAGGGTAATGCATGGATTTTAGAACCCATTTTCTAGAATCAAATTCTATTTGTGTACTCATAAAATAGATAAGTTGCTCATTAAATCAAGATATTTAAAGAGCCAATGTGGTATGTAGCATAACTAATCTATGTTTCAGTTTCCTCATCTGTAAAATATCTATAAAATAGGTATATAAAAATTCATGTTCCACAAATAGAATTTTTATGAGAATTAACTGATGAAATACATATGCATTACATTCTATATGTAAATAGAATTTGCAGCAGTGCCCAGCATATACTAAGTGCTAAATAAAATTTACCTGTAATTGTTGATGCTGTTGTTAGTATTGTCAGTAGTAGTTAAGGTTTTGTCAAACATTAAATAAAGTGCCTAATTGCCAAGTAAGGGATGATAGCAGTTACGGTGTTGGTCTTTCACAACAGCACAGGAAAACATGAAGTCAAAAGATGATGTAATCTCTAAAATAGATCTAATATTTTCTGCTACTGTATCATTCTGATAGCTGAGTAAAAAATATAACTTCTTAAGCTTAATAATACCTACTGTTTTCCAGAAATGAGCACCAAGTAAAGTTTTACAAGAATGAACATTTCTTTTTTTTTTTTTAATTCTAATCTTTTTTACTTCTGTGATATGAGTGTAGGAGAAAAAAAAAAAGATTTATAAGCTAAGTTTCTCTGCTACTGTAACAAAATTATCCATATTTTCCTGATACACTATCTTTATGGATAAAAGTCATGTGGAAAAACTAGTTTCCACAAAAAAGTGGAACCATCAGCTTTTACCTCTGGCTATTTTCATAACAGCCTGGGGGGGGGGGGCGGAGAAAAAAACGAGACTCTGGGATATTTCAATAAGCATGTTTTTCAAATAATTTATGCACAGAAAAATAATACTACCTTTCTTCCAAAAAATTAAAAAAATATTATACATTTATAAAACCACTTACTAGATTTTTTTCTTTTAGGCTTTTCTCCTTCTAACGTATCTTCCCCTTGATTTTTAGCATTTTCCAAACATCATATTTGAAACCAAATAAATCAAGATGAAAGTAGGGACCTCATTAAATCCCACCTATTTTAGGAATCTAAGGAGAAATCAAGATATAATATTTGAGGCAAAACAACTAAATGGCCGCAGCTCATAGTCTGAATAAGTTAAGCACAGGAGATATGAGAAATTGGGAAAAAAGAGTTGATGAACTTATTATAATTTCAAATTGGAAAGAATGTCATATCCACTACCTTGTTTTAAAGACAATTCTTAAAACTTTGGAAAACAACAACAAAAGCCAACTTGCCCTGTTTTTCTGACCTTCCTGCTAGACAATTTGACTATGATATTAATTTTGCAGACAATAGTCTCCTCATTGTTCTTGATCTTTTCACAGGTGCCTTGGAAATGTCAGTGAGGTCTGTATGTGTTGTAACTAATTCTCATTAAGAAAATGACATGTGTCTTGTTATATTATTTGCATTTTTGCAAAGCCATAATATTTTTCTATTATTATAATGAGTTATAGTAAGTTGACAAACTAATCATAGTAAAATGTCAGCTTTTGCATGAAAACTTTTATATATCCCAATGATATGCATGTCGCATAAAACCTCAGTGTCTTGCACTAATAGTGTGCCAGACGGTACCATCTTGCTGTTAGGAAACCGTGGATCTAGTGTTATATTTCAAATTAGAATGGGTTGATCTTATAGATTGTGAAATAGCAATAAAGTTCAGAGATGCTACTGAAATTTAGTTTACTTATGATATTAAAAAAAATATAAGAGTTATCTCAGGAAACTTTTAAAACTGAAGTGGGATACTTTAATATCTCTATGGAATTAGAGAGTAATTTAAACTTCAGCCAGGACAAGAAAGGGCGGGGCCAGAAGTCTAAAGCCTAAACCCAACATAAACCCAAAAGTTTCAGAGGTGAGATAAGAAAAATGGAGCATGAACAGGTAGGTGGCCAGTCCTTAACAGTATTTTGTAGATTCTTAGGGACTGGAACTGGCCAATGAAAAAGCAGCAAAAAATTGTATAGTAAGTTTGAGTCTTAAAAGGAAGTGGTCCAGACTTCTTCAAGCATCATGATGCAAGGGTATTACAAAATGCAAACTAATTGCCCAATCCTAAGACTTCTCCTCCAGGAGGAAACGAGAGAAATGGAGTTTACACCCAGCCTCCCATCATTCCAGTGCATTCCCCCATGGAAAGGGGCTGGGCAGCTCTTGGCAACCAGCCTGACACAACAAGAATGAGGAAAAAATGCACAATTCTGAGACTCCTCCTTCAGGAAGAAGGGATAGAAGTGGAGCCTGTACACAATGTCCTGGCATTTCAGTGCACACTCCTAGGGAAAAGGGGCAGGTGGCTTTCAGAAGCTGGCATAGCTCTGTAAAATAGGGAGAAAGAACAAAACACAGAATCTTCTCCTTCAAAAGAAATGAAGAGAAATAATACTTGTACCAAGTAGCTCACATTTCTGTGCACTGCTCTAAAGAAAAGTGGCAGGAGGTTTAAGGTAGCTTCTATGGCTCTGTAAGATTAGGAAAAGGCACACAACCTTGAAACTTCTCCCTCACCAGGAGATGGAATGCATATATCCACATAAAGTGTTTGAGATGCTCCCAGAATCTCTAGCTGGCCTGATTGGTGAAGGTTTTTCCTGTTGAAACCATTCCATAAAGACTTAAAGAGGTGCTGTTCTCAAATGATCAGACCAATGAAAACCTAAAAGGAACATGAAGAATCCAGGAAACATGATGCTATCAAACGAGCAAAATACATTTCCAGTATACAGCCCTAAAAAAGGAGATCTATGAATTGCCTGACAAAAAATTCAAATAATCATCTAAAAGAAATTCAGTAAGCTACAAAAGAACATAGATAGACAACCCAACAAAATCAAGAAATGACACATGAACAAAATCAGAATATCAATAAAGAGAGTTATAAACCATAAAAAAAAACAAACAGAAATTCTAGAGCAGAAGAGTACAATAACTGAACTAAAAAATTCAAAAGAGAGTGGGGCTTCCCTGGTGGCGCAGTGGTTGAGAGTCCGCCTGCCAATGCAGAGGACACGGGTTTGAGCCCTGGTCTGGGAGGATCCCACATACCACGGAGCAACTTAAGCCCGTGAGCCACAGCTACTGAGCCTGTGTGTCTGGAGCCTGTGCTCCACAATGGGAGAGGCCGCAACAGTGATAGGCCAGCGCACCGCGATGAAGACTGGCCCCCGCTCGCCGCAACTAGAGAAAGCCCTCACACAGAAATGAAAACCCAACACAGCCAAAAATAAATAAATAAATAAATTTAAAAAAAAAAAAAAAAGTTCAAAAGAGAGCTTCAACAATAGACTTTGTAAAGTGGAAGATAGAACCAGTGAACTCAAGCAAAATGAAAAAAATAAAGGAAGCCTACCAGACTTATGAGATACAAATAAGTGAAACAATATATGCATCATGAGACTCCCAGAAGGAGAAAAGAGAGAAAGGGCAGAAAAATTATTTAAAGAAATGATGGCTGAAAACTTCTCAAATCTGGGAAAGGAAATGGATATCCAAATTCATAAAACTGAAATAATCTCTAATATAATTAATCCAAAGAAGCCTACCCTGAGACACATTATAATTAAATTTTCAAAATGGAAAGACAAAGAGAGGCTTTTGAAAGTAACATGAGAAATAATTCATCACATACAAAGAAAAATATCATACACACACACATTTTACACATCAAAGAACTAGGGGAAAAAACAACAAGATAAGCCCAAAGTTATGAGAAGAAAGGAGATAATAAAGATTAAAGCAAGAATTAAAAAAAAAAAAATTAGAAAAAAATGAACAAAACCAAGAGTTGCTTTTGAAAAGGTAAACAAATTGATAAACATTTAGGTAGACTATGGAAAAAAAAGAGAAGATACAGTAAAATCAGAAATAAAAGACTGGGCATTACAACAGAAATAAAGATGCCACAGAAATAAAAAAAGTATCATGAGACTATCATGCACAATTATATACCAACAAGTTTGGTAGCCTAGAGGAAACTGATAAATTCCTGATATGTATAATCGACAAAGACTGAATCATGAAGAAATAGAAAATCTGAAAAGACCAATAATGAGCCAAGAGATCAAATCAGTAATCAAAAACTCTCAACCAAGGAAAGTCCAGGACCAGATGGTTTTACTGGTGAATTCTACCAAATATTTAGGAAAAATAATGCCAGTCCCTCTCAAACTCTTCCAAAATATTGAAGAGAAGGCAACACTCCCAAACTCGTTGTATGAAGCCAACATTACCCTGATACTAAAGGGAGACAAGAACACTATAAGAAAAATAAATTGCTGGCCAATGTCTCCAATAAACATAGAGACAAAAATTTATCAAAAATATACTAGCAAACCAAATTTGACAACACATTAAAAAGATCATACACCATAACAGAGTGGGATTTATCCCTGTTGTGGAAAGATGGTTCAACAAATGCAAATCAATAAATGTATACCACATTAACAGAATGAAGGAAAAAAGTTACATGATCATCTTAATATACTCAGAAATAGCATTTGACAAAATTCAACACACTTTCCTGATAAAAACACTCAACAAACTAGGTATAGAAGGAATGAATATTCTATGTGAAAAACCCATAACTAATGTCACACTCAACAGGGAATCATTGAAAGTGTTCCTCTAAGATTAGGAACAAGACAAGGATGACAAATCTTCACTATAGTACTGGAAGTCCTAGCCAGAGAAATCAGAGAAGAAATAGAAATAAGGAATCCAAAACAGAAAAGATGAAGTAAAATTATTTGTATTTGCAGATGACATGATCCCATATGTAGAAAATCCTAAAAATGCCACACCAAAACCGTTAGAAGTAATAAATGAATTTAGTAAAGTTGCAGGATACAAAATAAGTATACAAAATTCAGTTGTGTATCTTTATACAAAGAAACCTCTATAAAGAAAATTAAGAACACAGTCCAATATACAATAGCATCAAAATTCATGAAATGCTTAAGAGTAAAGTTAACCAATGAAGTGAAAGAGTTATACACTAAAAACTCCAAAGCATTTATGAAAGAAATTAAAGATAATATAAATAAATAGGGAAGTATCTTGTGTTCATGGATTGAAAGACTTAATAATTTTATTATAATGTCCATACTACCCAAAGTTTTCTACAGATTCAATGCAATCCTCATAAAAACTCTCAATGGCATTTTTCACAAAAGTAGAAAAAAACTTTATAAAGAACCATGAAAGATCTAGTATAAGAAAAGTGATCTTGAAGAAAAAAGAACAAAGCTGTAGGCATCACATTTCCTGGTTTCAAAATATATTACAAAGCTACAGTAATTAAAACAGTAGTATGGTTCTGTGTATGGCATAAAGACAAATATATAGACAAATGGCACAGAGATTGCATTAAACTGAAAGGTTTCTTCACAGCAAACGAAACAATCAACAGATAGAAAAGGTTACCTATGAAATGAGAGAAAATATTTGCAAACCGTATATCTGATAAGGAATTATTTTCTAAAGTATATAAAGAACTCCTACAACTCATAACAACAACAACAAAAAAACCCAAATAACCTGATATTTTAAATGGGCAAAGGACTTGAACAGACATTTTTCCAAAGACATACAAATGGCCAAAAGGTATATGAAAAGATGCTCAATGTCATTGATTATCAGGAAAAAACCTAAAACTATGAGATATAACCTCATGTTGACAGGATACTTTTGCCAAAATAAAAGAAAAAAAAAAAAAAAAAAAACAAGTATTTGAAAGAATGTGGAAAAATTGGAACCCTGTACACTGTTGATGGGAATGTAAAATGGTACAACAGCTCTGGAAAACAGTGGAGTTACCATAAAAAAAAATTAAAATAGAACTACCATGTGATTCAACAATCCCACTTCTCATATATATCCAAAAATAATTGAAATCAGGATCTTGAAGATAGGTCTGTACTCCCATGTTCATTGCAGCATTATTCACAATAGCCAGGATAAGAGAACAACCCAGATGTCCATAGACAGATGAAAAGATAGAGAAATGTTGTATATACATACAAAGGAATATTATTTAGTTTTAAAGAAGAAGGAAACTCTGCCTTTTGTGACAACATGGATGAACCTGGAAGACATTATGTTAAGTGAAATAAGCCAGTAACAGAAGAACAGTTACTGCTTGATTCCACTTATATGGGGTATCTAAAATAGTCAAACTTATAGATGCAGAGAATACAATAGTAATTGCCATGGGTTTGGAGTGGGGAAAATGTAACATTGTGTAATGGGTCTAAAGTTTCTGTTATGCTGAATGAATAAATTCTAGAGATCTGCTATATGGCATGGGGCTTTTAGTTAACAATACAGTATTGTGTCTTTCAAAATTTGTTAAGAGGGTAGATCACATGTGTTCTTACCACAGACATACACACACGCACAAATACCAAACAAAAGAGCTCAAGGAAAGTTTGGGAGATGCTGTTTTTTTCTATTGTCTTGATTGTTATGGTGGTTTCATGGGTGTGTGGTTCTGTTCAAACTAATCAATTTGTACACATTAAATACGTGCAGCTCTTTGTATATCAATTTTACCTCAATAATGGTGTTAAAAATGGAAATCAACTGGCTTTTCAACTCACTTGAAATAAAATCCAAAGTTGCTAGCCTCTACCTGTCTGGTTCCTTGTTATCTTTCTGACCACGTCTCTACCACCTATCCCATAGGTCTTACCATGCAGGCACACAGCCTCTGTGATCTTATACAAATTTCCCATATGGCTGCTGTAACAAATTATCACAAACTTGGTGTCTTAAAATACAAAAAATTATTCCCTCCCAGTTCTGGAGGCCAGAAGTTTGAAATCACAGTAGGGTCAACATAGTGTTCTTCCAAAGGCTCTGGGGAGAACCCCGCTATTCTTGCCCTCTAGTTTCAGTAGGCTCCTTTGTTTGTGGCTGCATAAATCCAATCTCTGCCTTCATCTTCATATGAACTTCTCTGTCTGTGTCAAATCACACTCTGCCTTTCTCTTATAAGGACATTGTCATTGGATTTAGGGCCCACTAGATAATTCAGGATTATCTCAACTCAAGACCCTTAATCACATTTACAAAGAATCTTTTTCCAAATAAGGTCAAATTCACAGGTTCTAGGGATTAGGGAATATCTCTTCTGGGACCACCAGTCAAGCCACTACCTCATACATGCTTTCACCTCAGGGAGTATATTGCTCTTCCTTCTTCCTCTGCCTGAAACACTTTGTTCTCAAGAATGTTAATAGCTCATTCCTTCACCTTGTGCAGGTTTTTGCTCTCATTTCACCTTCCCTTGGAAAAGTCTCATAACATCTATTTAGAATTGCAATATCCTCCCCCCCAATCCATTGACATATGAGCCCCCCTCTTATTTTTTCTGCATAGCACTTATTACCACTTTTTACTTATGTAACATATTATAATTTCATTTTTTCTGTCCCTATTCTTGAAAATGCGGTAATGTATTTTGTCAAGAATATGGAACAACAGGAACCATAATACAGGGCTGTTTAGAATGTAAACTGAGATAAGGATTTTGGAAAACTGCTAATATCTACTAAAGATGATCATATGCATGCCCAGTAATTCCAGTCCTATATTCCTATACCCAACATAAATATGTATATATTCTTACTAAAAGACATGTACAGGGCTTCCCTGGTGGCGCATTGGTTGAGAATCCGCCTGCCAATGCAGGGGACACGGGTTCGAGCCCTGGTCTGGGAAGATCCCACATGCCGCGGAGCAACTGGGCCCGTGAGCCACAATTACTGAGCCTGCGCGTCTGGAGCCTGTGCTCCGAAACAAGAGAGGCCACGATAGTGAGAGGCTCGCGCACCGCAATGAAGAGTGGCCTCCGCTCGCTGCAACTAGAGAAAGCCCTCGCACAGAAGCGAAGACCCAACACAGCCAGAAATGGATAAATAAATAAATTTTTAAATGGTCCACATCAAAAAAAAAAAAAAAAAAAGACATGTACAATAATATTCACAATAGAACTATTTGTGATACTAGCCCTAAACTGAGAACAACTCAAATGCTCATCAGTAGAATACTACACAGCAATGAGAATACACAAATGTATACAATAACAATGATGAATTTCACAAGTATAACGTGAAGTTAAAGAAGCCAGACACTAAGAGTATATTCTGTGTGAACTCATGTATATAAAGTTTGAAAACAGGCAAAATTAGCAATATGGTTTTAGAAGTCAGGATAATGGTTAACTTTGGAGGTGAAATGACTAAAAGAACTCATGAGAAGGCTTCTGGGTAATGTTTAATTTATTGATTTGGATTCAAGAGAAGCAGGGATGTTTAACTTTACGATCATTCATCCAGCTGTATCCTAATGAATTTTAAACTTCTCTGTATTAATATTATTATACTTTGTTTAAAATATTTTTTACTAGAAAAATGGTACAGATGATCTGGTTTGCAAGGCAGAAATAGAGACACAGATGTAGAGAACAAATGTATGGACACCAAAGGGTAAAACCGGGTGCAGGGTGGGTGATGGTGGTGGGATAAATTGGGAGATTGGGATTGACATATATACATTAATATGTATAAAATAGATAACTAATAAAAACCTGCTGAATAAAAAATAAATTTTTAAAAATTAAAAAATTAATTTTTTTTTAAAAAATCCACCAATCTTGCCACTACTACTCCAAAATTGTTGTATGTGTGAGAGTCTCTCTTTTTCTGTAGGTGCCATGAGCTCACTAAAGTGTTAGCAGAGAAGATTTATGAATTCAGAGAAATCACAAGTCAGTCTAGGTTTCACCAGAGTTTTTACTACATGTCTAGAAGTATTCTGTCAACATACATCTCTCTGTACCATGCACATGGGGAAAAGAAGGGATTTAATACTCTTAAAAAAAATAAAATAAAACATGTGAGTAGTACCTGTCCTGTGAGCCAGAAGTATATGTTGAGAGGCCAAATTTTTGTAATTAATACCTTATTTGTGTACTTCCCACATTGCCCTTCTATTCAAAATGTACTACAAATCTGAAATACTTCAAATTCAAGCTCTAATGCTTTCCTATAATTAGGTTTCTCTTTCTATATTGTCAGTGGAATCTCCCTTTCTAGAACTATCTCTTCTGTCATATACCTTTTCCATTCTTGAGAGTTCTGTATAGTAACTGTCTTCATTATTACCTATTTCTCTGAGCAGGAGATGCTTCAGGATGATGCTGGGGAAAGCCTGCATTGAGGCTTCATTTCCGTGCTCACTTCCTCATTTAGTACCAGTTAGGATAGTTGAATGAGTCTTTTTCTGGTGTTAATGGGTCTAAAGAGGAAATGAAGGTCCCCCTTCTTTCTCTTTTATCTGAATTGTCAGATAAAGAATACTGATGTTCATGAAATTGATCATTAACTACATTTTCAGTAAGAGGTGGTTGCTAGTCATTGAGAATTCTTTTATTATAATTAATCTGCTTAGTTTATAAGAATTTCTAGACTAGAAATACTGACTCAATTAAAAGTCACAATCCCCAAAAATATTTTAAAAATTCTGAGTATTATTTTATTTTATTCAGAAATTAGTGATAAGAATAATTTCCAGAGCATATTTTGAACACTTAGCAAGGTCAGAATAAGCAGTAATCATAGTGATGTGGTGACAATAATAATAGTTAAGTCCTTTATACTATTAGCACTTTGATGCATTAAAAATGCATTCATCAATAAGCCCTATGAAGTAGGCAATATGGTCCTTCCCAAATTCATATACTGAAAAGTGCCAAGTGTGATGGTATTAGGAGGTGGGGCATTTGGGAGGTGCTTAGGTCATGAGTTGGAGCCCTCATGAATGGAATTAGTGTTCTTATACAAGAGACCCTACAGAGATCCGTCACCCATTTCACCATGTGAGGACACAGAGAAAAGATGGTGTCTATGAACAAGGAAGCGGGCCCTCACCAGAATGTGACCATGCTGGATACTTGATCTTGGCTTTCCCAGCTTCTAGAACTGCAAGAAACAAACATCTGTTGTTTATAAGCCACCGACCCGTGGCATTTTGGAATAGTAGCCAAAAAAGACTAAGAGAGTAGGTATTATTATTATCCTTATTCTCTTGATAAGAAAACTAGATTTCAAGTAGTTTCTCTCAAGGTCACACAACTAGCAAGTGTTGGAGCTAATACTTAACCAAACGCTGGAGCAAATATTAAAATCCAGGATGTTTAAAGAAAGCAAGCAGCTGTCTAGGAAGGCATATTATAATTGGAATCCATAGTATGAAAATGTGATTAGAAACCTTATAATAACTTTCAGTTTTATCTTCAAAATTGTAGATGTATTTTCAATGAAATAGCAGGATATAGCATTATAAGACTTTTGTGAGAATTCTGTGAAATAAGAGTAAATAGTTTAATATTAAAGAACTTATTTCTGCTCTTAAAAATATAGCATAATGAAAATTGAAATTAGTTAGTGGCAATTATCCACTTGAATCTAGCAGAGCAGTTTGGAATATTAAGACAGATATCAAAATATGAATGAACATGAAAAGAGAAATGATTGAATCTTGGTGTTCTGTAATGGAGAACACCTAAGACCTAATGACATAAACCTAACTAGATTTTGTAAGATATTTAGAGACTTGTCCAGGTAACACAAGAGCTTTCCATTAAATATGACTAAGGTGATGACTCAGGAGATACTGATAAGCATATTGGAAAATGAAGATACATCAGTGGCTAGTATTGACCAATAAAATTCCAACCTTAAGGTTGGACCTATGTTTGTCAGCAGTTTGCATAATGCATTAGTCACAACTGTGTGTCAAAGAAAGATGGAAGATTTTGGAATTCTTTGTCACAGTAAGAAAAATTACTAAGTATTTCAGTGTACAAAGGGGAATAATTTGTAGGCTCAGGTCTGAGTAAGCACTTGAACAAGTTAGAAAATATATGCATACATTCTGTAATGTAAGCAAAAAAAGAAAAACAGTACTTCACAATAGTTCTAAAGTAATTGCCAAGTTCTGTTGGATTCCCTTTACTAATAACAACCCCCTCCCAAATCTCTACAATGTATAAGTTTATTCTCCATGGATCTTACTTGATACAGTCGGAATTCTTTCAAGCCTCACTATTTTTTTAAGGTAAAGACATTGAAGCTTCAAAGCTCAAATTATACAAGAAAGCTGTTGAATTAGTGACTCCATTATTGTTATATCCTAACATTTAGCAGGTGTACCTACTTCCTTTTACTTGATTGTAGAACTTCTTATCCACTGAAACAATGACTGTCCCAAGTGACAAATAAGTGCCTGTAAGTTGGCAGGTAGGAACCTAGAAACTCCTTTCCTGATGTTCCAAGTTTTCAAATTCTCTCAGCAAATTATGTTGTATTTAATTTAAGTTCATCAGAAAGTTTATCCTTGTGAGTTTTCTTCCAGTTGGTAAGAACCTAATGCGTTTCATTTGGCCTCAAAATTATTGTCTAGCTTATTCTCAGTAGGTACAATTTATCTAATGACAAATACCCTAAAAATATGGTTTCTGCTACACTGCTCATGTATATAAAATATCTTCAGAACACACACACACACACACCCCCCCCCACACACACACACACCATACTTGAATATCATCCTGCAAATGTCATAGTGAAGACTTTCTAAGATACTAAACTGTCAAAGCAAGATAACTTATTTTATCCAACAAAACTTTAGTCAGCACCTATTGCGCATTAGGTATTATGCCAAACCCCAGTTATCTTGTAGCTCACAGACTAGAAAGTGAGCCAAGAAACACAATTTAATGTAACTAATTCTACAATAGAATATGAAAATACCTCTCTCATCTGCATCTTTCTGACTACATTAAGTACCCAAGTATTCCCTTCACCAACTTTTTTTCATGCAGCCCATCATCTCATTACTTCCTCTTTAACATGAATCATACTCTCATTCCATACATAGCATTTCTGAGCTAGGAAACCAACCTGATTTAATGAATCCATCTACAAGTAATTCACTGCCATTGCCAACACCTCTCAGGGATATTTGCTAACATAAAGCAATACAAAATTTACAAAATTTAAAGCAATGCAAAGGTTGCATTTTGGGCACAAAGTAGTCTTCTTTGACAAACAATAAAAGAGATATTAAGAGTGTCAAGTACGAAGAGGGGTCACACAGAATAATAGATGAGAGTAGTTTTTTTTTTTTTTTTATAGATTAAACAATTAACAATTCAGTTTAACAAGTCAAATTAGGAGGATATGAGAAAAAATAAAGGTAATCAAATAAAAATAAATAAAGCAAATAATAATATATTATGATTCAGTCACTATATTTTTATGAAAGAGATAATGGGAAAATATATACTCACGATGATGATGTGCCAAGAATGACTTTTACAATATTCTTGTTGAGGATGTTTGCAATATCCAGGGTAAGGATAACACAAGCATTAATGTAAAATATCCTTTCTATATGAGATTTTAAAAATATTGTTAGTAAATTACAAAAAAAAATGTAATTTAGTGTACAAATTAAGAAAATATGATGGTAACAAGACCTTGTCAACAGATTTTTTGATAAATATTTGTAGGTGTTGATTGTATGTGTTCCAAATCCGTGGGTTTTTTTCAAAAGTTTAGAGGAGCTGAAGAGAGTTAATGAATTTGCTGTGCATTGAGTGATGCTTTTGAAAGGCATTAAATGCTAACAACTGTGATCAGGATAATTAACAAAAAATTACAGGTTACGTAAAATCTTATTTTAATAAATACCTAATATCATAATGTCTGTTTTAATATGATAAGGTTATTTTCTCAACTGAAAGCCTATATTATATATTATCCCAAATAGTTATATTATGACAATCTTATTTAACAGATAGAAGCAATAACTGTAATAATATTTTTGTTTGTACACTATTCCATGACTTTTTAAATATTTTCATATACACAGTCTCATTACCTTGGCTTGATATTTTTCTAATAAGGAAGGCAACTGGTATGGCTGCAACTTTAGAAATGAGAATACAATTATTATAGCTTGTTCAAGTTACTCAAGTTGTTCAAATCACCCAAGTGAGACAGATTATGTTTTGAAAGGAGGATTATTCATTTGTTCAACCATTTAAAAAATTTGTATCTAACTCCTGGCTGTGTGATAAGGGCAGTGGATATAATGATGAAAAAGACAGTGTCCTTGACCTTGTAGAGCTTAAAATTAATTATTTGCTTACTATTTCTCCTTTTTGGCTATAAATTCTTTCTGCAAAAGACCCAATGCCAGTCATATTTACTTATGTATATCTAGAATCTAAAATAGCATCTGACACATAGTTGATGCTTACAAATATTTTATTCATCTGTTCAAAAATATGTATTGAGTGCCTATAATACATCAGATACTGTTCTAGGCAATATAATACAAATGAACCAAATGGAGAAAATTAACATATTCATTTAAATGTGTGTTGGGGAAAAGATAAGTAATAATTTGACAAATGAGTAAATATTTATAGTATATTAAATGGCTACAAGTGTTAAGGGGAAAAATAAAGCTTACAAGAGTTCATGAATATTTATAATTTTTAATAGAAAGGTAACAAAAGAAGTCCTTTCTCTGAGAATGTTACATTGAGAAACTGTCCGTAGGAGGGAGAGAATGAACCATGCGGATATTTGGGAGTTTCTCAGGCAAAAGGAAAATAGTTACAGAGGCCCAGAGATGCTGCAGCCTCCCATATTGGAGCAACAACAAAGAGGCTAGTGTGGTTGGAACAGAGTGAGCAAGGAAGAGAGTGTGATAACTGCTTTGACATGGTCATAGTGGAGGGACTTTGGAAACGAGAACAGTGTTGGCTGATACCCTCCATCAAAATTAGGGCAAGACTCTTTCACCAATCTTTCCATTTCAGGTAAGAGAAATCTCAATTCCAACATACTAAAACAAGAAGAAATACATTAGCTCATGTACATGAAATATCCACAGAAAAGTCACGATTCAGTTATGCCTGATTCTGGACTCAATTTCACATGATGGCCCTGGAATCTGCAGTCTTGCTTCATCACAACATCAAGCCCAACAAAAGTCAGTGAGTCTTTTCAGACAGCTCCAGCAAAGCACTAACATATCTTCTGATTAGACTGGCTTGGGTAATGTGTCCATCATAAAGTTGTTTTCTATGTCTGTGAGTCTATTTCTGTTTGGTAAATAAGTTCATTTGCATCATTTTTAAGATTACACATACAAGTGTATCATATGATATTTGTCTTTCTCTGACTTACTTCATTTAGCATGATAATCTCTACATCCATCCATGTTACCATGTTGCTGCAAATGGCATTATCTCATTCATTTTTATGGCTGAGTAATATTCCATTGTCTGTATATATATACATATATATATGTATATATATATACACACACATATATATATATATCCCCCTTTTTTTTTAATCCATTCATCTATTGATGGACATTTAGGTTGCTTCCATGTCTTGGCTATTGTAAATAGTGCTGTTATGAATATTGAGGTGAATGTGTCTTTTCAAGTTAGAGTTTTTGTCTTTTCTAGATATATGCCCAGCAGGGGGATTGGTGGATCATATGGTAACTCTATTTTTAGTATTTTAAGGAACTTCCGTACTATTCTCCATAGTGGCAGCACCAATTTACATTCCCACCAACAACGTAGCAGGGTTCCCTTTTCTCCAGCATTTATTATTTGTAGACTTTTTGATGATGGCCATTCTGACCAGTGTGAGGTGATACCTCATTGTAGTTTTGATTTGCATTTCTCTAATAATTAACAATGTTGAACATCTTTTCATGTACCTGTTGGCCATCTGTATGTCTTCCTTGGAGAAATATCTGTTTACCTCTTGTGGTCTTCTGTCCATTTTTTGATTGGGTTGTGGCTTTGTCCTGTGTTTTGTTCATTTGTTTGTTTGTTTGTTTTCATTTGTTTGTTTTTTGTTTTGAGAACACAAATTATGTGACTAAACCCCAGGTCTGTTATGGCTTCCTGGCTTCATTTTATTTTGGGTCCCTGTTAACCACATTGAGTCAATTTTCTATGTTCTTTCCTAAGGTTCATTTTATTTTATTTTATTCCAAAGTTTCTCCCTTTTGATCAAAACCTGCCAAAGACAGCACTGATGATCAATTTTTGTAATGTCCTATTTCATTGCTGGAGTTGTATGATTACCTGCTCTGGATCCATTTTGGCCTATGGAGGGACCCAGTGCTGATTAGGGACTTAAGCAGCCAATTGAGAAACTTGGGTCATGTAGATAGGGTTTTTCAGGCACCTGTTTACAAGTTAGTTGAGGTTTGGGGACAGAGGTCATCCGTTGTCTTCCTAGAGTCATTGGTCGATTCAGTCAAGGGTCTGAAGACAGCATAACGTGAGTAGGAGGTGTTACTGAAAACTCGGCCTCTCTGTACACCGGTGCCGAATCAAATCCCAGAGACAGAGTTTTGGGTGAAGTAGAAAAGGATAGGTTTATTGCTTTGCCAGGCAAAGGATAACACACCAGGCTCCTGCCTCGAAAAACTATGTGTCTCAACCCCATAGGATTCGATTAAGAGTTTTATAAGAGTGGTTCAAAGGTGGGGTCTCTGACAAGATTAGGGTGTGAGCAGGGCTTGCACTCCCTTAATCTCATCTCCAGTGGTCATCTCCTAATCTTGATGAGTTTCTCTTGTCCCTTTAATCTTGCCTCAAGTGGTTTCTTGGCTGTTCCTCCCTTGATTAGCTACTGTTTGAATCAGCCCTTTGGAACTCTCGGAAGGTCATGGAGACTGGAGCCTTGCCTATAAGAAATGGTGGACAAAAGGAGGCCATCATGCCCAGGCCCCACTTGGTTTCAGTGCCTGGGAACCCCAGAGGGCTCCACTAAGTTTCAGAGATAAGATGTCTATTCTGGAAGAATTATAGGTCACAAAAGATATTATACAGTTTAAGAGGCAGGGTCCAAATATACTTCAGCCAGGAAATGACTTTCCTTACTCACCTAGTAAAGTGTTGGGAGCCCTTTAAGCAAGGCATCAGG
Organism: Balaenoptera ricei; assembly: GCF_028023285.1. NCBI lineage: Eukaryota > Metazoa > Chordata > Mammalia > Artiodactyla > Balaenopteridae > Balaenoptera > Balaenoptera ricei. The sequence goes on from NC_082655.1 coordinate 51,007,638, forward strand.
CTGTTTTCCAAGATGTTTTATGCCTCCATAAAGTCCATCTTAGTTCTTTAAAACTGTCTGTCATATCTGAGTCTATGCTTATGTCTCCCAAATATGACATTTCTGTCAAAGCCTTGGTAATATAACCAAGGTTTCCAATTGCATCCTCTTATAAAAAGAACAGATTCTTTTGGAATTTACATAAATATCTATATTGTTATAAAAGCAAGAATACTCACTAAGAGTTTCCAAATTCTGGAAAGATCACATAGAGAGAAAAAGATAAATACTTTATATTTGTTTACCAAAGTATACTTTATTAAATTTCTCCAAGTCACAGTTAACTTAAGGGGAAAGGTTTTCTCATGTTTGGAAAACAAAGATTAAAAAGCCAGTAATATTTCAGATAAAAAATTATAAAAGTTATGGGCATATGCATCAGTTCATTCAGTCCTATTGAAACAGGAAGGAAGGGGGCAGGGTACAACCTTTGAAAGAATGACATAGCCTGAGGACAGGACATAAACTGATTAGAACCAAATGGGTCCAAGATGGCGGACAAGTGGACTTCCACTAGACCTTAAGCTTCAATATATGCTCATTTTAACACATCAGCAAGCTAAATGACACACCTACAGGTGCCATGACAGTTCCAAGGCTGACCATAAGGATCAAAAAGTGGGTGGTGGCCCAATTCCTGGAAATCCCCACTGCTTCCCCAAATAGCTGGAATACTCCTCCCACTCATTAGCCTATGAAATTACCCACCCCTATAAAAACTGGCAAACCCATACCCTGGTCTTGCTCTCGCCTTCTGAGATGGCCCACACTCTGTCTGTGGAGTGTGTATCTCTCTAAATAAATCCACTTCTTACCTATCACTTTGTCTCTCACTGAATTCTTTCTGTGATGAGACATCAAGAACCTGAGCTTCATTAAGTCCTGAAACCAGGTGTGTGATCTCAGTTGGAAAACTGTAGATTTTGGCCAGGTTCGAGACTCGGCTGCATGGGTTCAAATCCCAATCAGGGTTTTGTCCAGGTTTGAGTCCCAGCCACATGGGTTCGACTCCCAATCTGAGTTTTGGCCGGGTTTGAGTCTGGCACATGGGTTCAAGTCCCAGTCTGAGGTGCACAGTTTCACTATGTAATGAATATTTGTTCATCTTGATCTTTTGTTAGCAGTTTATAAAGCCATCAGGTTTTCCATTTCATTTCTGTAGACCTGCAAGTTATCAGACACCTATTTTTGTCAAAAAATCCTTTCTATGAATCTTCTTGCAGATATTCATTATTGTAAAAGTGTCAGAGTAAAACAATAACTCTTTTGTCATTTAACTATAAATGACAAAAGACTTAAAATGGAATGGTTGAAGATCCGATTATAATGTAATTAACAAAGAAATTTGGTTATTTCTGTGATATAAAGCATTTTAAGTTAATAGCTAGAATTATAACACTACACCAGGATATATTCAAATTTAGAGATTTTATATACTTTCCAGAACATTTATAATAATAACATTTACCCATATAATACAACTCTTTTTCTCATGGTTTTTTTTTCCATAAACTTTCTACAACTTCCTTTTTTACTTTCAGACTTTGTCCTATGGTTTCCTTGTCTCTTTTTCTCTCTTTTTAAATCTCTCTTTAGGACACATTTACTTTATTTTCCCTTAACAAAATTCATTTCTATTCCTTATACTTTTTTCCTTTGCATACACAGATGTTTTCCTTATTACTTTTAGTAGTTTTAGTTACATATATTAATCAGAATTCTTAATCTTTAAAAACCTAATTTCTAGTGAAAATTAAGAAAAGCAATTTTGAACTTTTACATTAGCATTCTGCAGATTTGCAAATTTATAAATATTATTTATATTTTCTAAAAATATCTGCCTTTTATAGAAAATTTCTGAGGGTGGCATCAAAATTTTTAATTAATAGACCTAAACATCTTTAGTTTCTCTGTAAAAGGAAGCCTATGTTTGGTAATTACTGTTTCAGTATTTTATCTTGTTTGGAAATGAGCTAGACATTCAATAAATTTCTAGCATCAAACAATTTAGCAAAACTCCAACATTTCATGTTACCAAAAAGGTTTGGAAAAACTAATTTTCAGTAGACATATCATAAAGCATAATTATTCTTAAAGAGTTAACCGAAAATCTCTTACCCCATTTGCATTTAATGTGCTTAAAAAATATTATCATACCAAGTTATATTTGTTGACAAATTTTATAACATAGATAATATGATCTTATTTGACTTTTAGTAATCCTAAGTACAATAAAAGTATTATACTTAATGTTGATGACTCTGAAGACATGCCTGTATTAATTAAACCAACAAACTAACTTTAATATCAAATATTAATTTAATACTTAATATTTTCCAGCTCTTGTGAACTTGAAATTTATTTGGGCTAACTCCTATTACATTTCTGAGAATTTATATAAGTATTTAATTTTCTTTAAGTCAAGTAAATAAAGTTCATTCACAAGTTAATTTTGGCAATACCATCCAAAGTTAGAAATATATATTAATAATGTACATACATATACACACATACATCCAGATAGTCACAGACAGAGAGCTCATAGTTTTCATTTTAAAATTTTGTCATGAATCAGGTACTACAATATAAAACTTACTAGTTTATGAATAACAGTTGAAGCAATAAGCTCCACCTAGAAGCACTTTTTGTTCCCTTAAGGTCAGAATTCTGAAAAGATGTTTTATCAAGCCAGTTTTCTCCAACTGCATATCCAAAAACCAATTTGGAATGTCAATAAAGCCTTATCTTGACCATTTCAGGGCAAGATCTCCTTAGTTCCCATTTAAGTAAGTACTGGCAAGTATATATTCCATACATACATAAATTCAGCTGGACTGTTAGTCAGCGATGGCTGTCTGGTGCCCTTTTTTTCTCCTGTTTGGGGGACTTTATTTCCCATTTTAAAGTTGGTTTTTGAGACACAATTATTATGAAAACTGTGTGGTGGGTCAGTGTGCTGTTTGTGAGCTTAACTCCTCCAGGTGTTAGCCTAAAGTTATTTCACCTTTTTCATATGTCTCAGTTTCTCCCTCTGACAGTATAAATTTCCTCTGGGTGTTCAAAGCACTTAGAGGGCCAATCCTTATGTGTGCATCCCCAAGTCATTTTATATTTTTTATTTAAAAAGTTTTTAAAGATTTTTTTTTATATTTATTTATTTGGGCAGTGCTGAGTCTTAGTTGTGGCACGTGGGATTTTCGTTGCAGCATGTGGGCTCATAGTTGCAGCGTGCAGGCTTGTTAGTTGCAGCATGTGGACTTCTTAGTTGTGGCAGGCATGAGGGATCTAGTTTCCTGACCAGGGATAGAATCCAGGCACCCTGCATTGGGAGCATGGAGTCTTCCCACTGGACCACCAGGGAAGTCCCCCCAAGTAGTTTTTTATATTAATGAGTGGGTTTCCCTATGGGACTGCTGCACAGTATGAGAATTTGCTTCTACCATTCCCACAAGTTTCTCAGTTGCCTGAGAGTGTCATAGCTGGCCTGGAAGAGCCATTGTCCCTTATCTTCAGAGTTAAAAGTTCTCATATGGTATTCTCATTTTTATTCTGACAAACACTGTTAAAGTAGCTAATTCAAGAAAAAACCTACCCAGTCTAAATCTTCCCAGTTTCAACTGAGCAACTATCTTGATGTCTTTCAACTAAGCAATTTTCTTAGTGTCTTTCAACTGAGTAACTTTCTCAGTGTCGAGGAGGTCACTTATTTTTCTTCCCATAGGATTGACCTTGAAAGGGACAATAAGGGGTGGGAGGGGCAGTGGAGAAGTATAGTGGGAGGCAGTGTAAGAGCATGAGAAAGAAGAGGAGCAGTAGGATGAGATTAAGCAGCACTTTTGCTAGTGCAATTAACCTCTTCTAACTTTTGCAACTCATTGGTTAATTTAGAATTATTTGTTTTCAGTGTGGTGTCAGGGCACAGGGATTCCTGATTTCTTTTGAAAGTCTTGAAGTAGCAATTAAAATAAGTTTCCCATTAAATTTGATGGGTCCAATATCCTTGTCTTTCTAATTGAACATGCAAATAAACCAATTTAGAGAAGCCAAGTGGGTCCCAAATTGACCAACAGAAATTTAAATAATCTTTTATTCCACAGAGAGGTTGGCTATCTGTAGTCTCTTCAAAACAGAGGTTCCCCATATTTACGTGTATTCTTTATCTGTTAACAGAGAACTGGAAACAGCTCTTATCTGTAACTCCTGCCTGTGAATACCACTGAGTTAGGCTACTAAGTCCCATCCTTATGAGGAGGGGTGTGGAGAAGCAAAAATAAAGTGCCTGAGACACCAACCACAAAGATATAGAAGGTCTTGGATCTGAGAAGACTTACCCTGCTGATTCTCAACACCACTAAGGCTCAACTGAGCCCAAGGGACTCATGCAGATGCTGATGCATTGGTCCAGGATGGTGTAGGGAAGGGTCTGGGGTGTCACTTCAGATCCCACTTCTGACACCAAAGACTGTTGTCCTAAATTAGAAATAAAATGAATGAATTGGGGTGGTCTTGAAACAAAAGGGAAATTTTATTTTTCACAGGGTTTGCAAACCAGGGATACAAAGCCATGAACTCTAACTAAATGTATGCTTCTGGAGAGAAGAAGGGGGCTGAGGGTTTTTTAAAGGCAAAAACCACAAAAAGGAGATTTGGGAAACTCAAAGGAGTGTGGGTGACATTTACAGCCTGACTGCAAGTCCTTGATGATTAGCTGTTATTGTCTTTTTCAACTGGGAAGTTTCCAAGCAGAAAACTTGGCAGAATCAAAAGTTCATGTGGCTTCATTCTGTGGTTCTTTGAGAACACAGAGTATGTCATGGTTTGCCATGGCTTCCTGGTTCCATTTTGTTTTGGGTCCCTGAGTCAATTTTCTGCATTCTTTACTCTGGGAAATATTATTTTTCTTTCTTTCTATCAATCTATCTATCTATCAATCTATTTATCTATCTATCTATCTATCATCTATCTATCTATCTACCTATCTACCTATCTATCTATCTATCTATCTATCTACCTATCTATCATCTCTCTATCTATCGCCAAGTACTTGTCATAGCACTACTTATTGACCGGTGCATCCTTTCTTGCACTGATTTGAAATAATGATTTCAGATAAACTTAAGTTTGTATATGCCTTGCAATTGTTTGCAAGACTCCCTGCTCTAATCCAATGTTCTGTTTACTTCTGTGCCACTGTCACAATATTTTTTTTCTTTTAGTTTCATATTAATTTTCATACTTGGAGGAATATGTTTGTGGTTTAGCTATTCTCATTTCTATTTTATTCTAAAAACATTTTAAAATCACTTTGCTAATTAAAATGTGGTTTTATTTTTATTACATTAAAAATAAAAGCTATACAGAATTGATTTTTCAGAATTATTGAATCTTCCTTTTGAGAAATATAAATAAATGCAGAAATATACCAACTGCTAATTTATGCTAGTCAGTCCAATTTTTAAATCTATATAAACACTGAACTTTTCTTATTAAATTATTATATACATTCTTGTTCTTTCATCATAGTTTCTAAATTGTTTTGGGTACTATTAGGGGAAACTGTTGAGTTATTTATATTGTTAAATTTACCTACACTTTTAGTAATCCTAGTAGTTCCAGTTATTCTCTACTTTTAAGCACATCAAATTTAAATAATTTTAATTTTTGTTTATAATATTTGCTCCCCCCGACTCCTTGTGTGTTTGCTACATTAAAGAATGTTTCCAGAGTAAAGTTAATCATTGTGCAGAATGTAAATGTCCTTATGGTATTCCCAAGTTTAATGGTAATACTCCTAGTGTTCTACTAGTAATTAAGATGCTAATGTAGGGGAAGAAAAAAATCTCTTCCTCCACCCATTTTAGGTTCTCCAAGAGCCTTGTAAATTAGACTGGTCAAAGAGAGATTAACAAGAAAATGACCAACAAAAGTCATTACTATGTGCATCATCAATATACATGGGAGTATCCAGACATGAGTAACTCAAAATGGTGGTAAGAATTTGGCTTTTTAGATCATGTTAGGCTACATCAAAGGAAAAGGATTTGGGGGCTTCTGGGTGAGGAAACAAGTTATGGGAATGTGAGCAGAGACCAGGAAAAATATGATAAACACCGATTGTTTAGTAAGGTTTGTTATGCAGATTTAATCTGTGCCTTTTCCATTTACCAATGGAGTTGTTAAGATTCCTCTTCTTCCTGGTACTGGAGAGGGACATAACTTTGACAAACAGAAATTTAATCATAAATATTAATTTCTTTTACAAAAGGAAAAACTTGTAGCTTCATTTTAGAGCTTTTCTTGCTGATTATTAATGGCCTCACTCTTTTTGGTATCTATTGAGATAATGTTGATTTCACTCTTTTGATGTATAGATATGATGAAATATGTTAAGGTATTTCTTAATATTAAGCCATCAGTGTGTGCAGAATCCTACTTAATCACCATATGTTTATTCCTAACTGATCATATTATATAAGTTCTTCTAGTTCACATTCACAAGGGGAGTCTATGAGATGTAAACTTTATCTTTTGCTCAGATTTCTATGACACTCCAAACCAATATTAAAGAATTAGTTTAACTCTATGTACATCTCTTTTTTTTTTTTCTTTTTCTTTGATTTTTAATGAAAAACCTACACTATTTGCTTTTGGACCTAGAGAAATACAACTGAATTTTCAAATTAAACTTAGAATTTTAATGACAACTTAGAATATATATGGCTTTTTTTGACCAAACAGGTGAATTTGTCCACCTTTTACTACTTCAAGACAGACACAAGTATATTTTCTTTTTTCTTATAACTAATGAGAGAAAAGGATGAGGAGTACCATTGTAAGACTGCCAACAATACCAGAAAAAACATAGTTCTCTTTAAATGACCTTATTGAATATCTCAGTGACATGAGACCTATAAATAATTATGAATATATCTATTCTCATAAGAAACTCTGCTTCAAGAAATGAATTTGTTCAACACTGAAACACATATGAAGATTGACTTTATGTGGCAAGGAGACTGATGAAAAGAGACTTGTCAGATTTGCTAACAGATCCTAAATGCCAGATCTCTCATTATTTCCCAAGTAATTGTTATTCATATAGTAACCTTAATTTAGAAGTTGCTATCAATCCATCACCTACTAATTATAATATTCTTTATTCATTTTTTCCTCTATAACTAGTGTGATCAACTTTGCAAATACAGTCAATGGGCATCAATATGTTCTGTTATCAGGAAGGCCATTATCTCATTGTTGAGGTTTTTCTATCTCTTTTAATAATTCAGGAACCCCAACCTGATGGGATCAGTTCTAATGTGAGTGCACCACAAACTGTTTAGTCGAATATAGACAATGCTTCTCACTGTCACAGGGAGTCCCTCCTGAAGATTCATCCTCAGAAGGCTGACAGATGTCTCACACTTGTCCTCTGGTTTTACCACTCTTTCAGCTCTCAGCTCTTCCTCTATGAGTGCAATCACTTTTCCCAAAACAACATACTTTTTACTAAAGCGGATCAGTCACTTGCCATGAAAAAGAAGCCCATTACCACCACCCCATCCTCTTCACACTCTTGTCCTCCACTTCAAGATTCTTAGGCCCTTTGCTGTATCTCTGGATTTTATTTTATTTCCAGGGAATCATTGTCATTCTCTTCCACTCTGATTTTCCCCAATAGATCTCTCATATAGAAGAGGGGAGAGGACTGGTCCCCTCCCTCACATTTTTATGCATTCCTCCTCTGTGATCACATCAAGTGGTGAGGGAGCTTGTAGTAAGCAACTAAACACACACACACACCAAGTTATGTGCTCTTACTCTGAGGAAATGAATGTTTTTCAACTTTCTTTTGCTTGAAAGAGAGGTCATTCAAGTGACAACACTAAACAAGTAAGTTCATTCCAGTTTGCCAGTAATTTCTACACTTGAGGGTCTCCAGGCTTAGTCAAAAGAGAGAAGCCATCTAATGGGGTTTCTATTTAATCTCTATCAAGACAGGAATTCTGATATACATGCCTCCAAATTGTTCTTCTTAGCAATATAAATATATTTATATTTAGTTATATATTATATAAATAGTTATAAATATAACTAAGATACATATATATTTGTGTATATATGTATGTATATACTAAGACTGCATAAATAAATAAATAAATATTGTCACCATTTTTGATGAAGTAGAAAATGTGTTAATTACATTTTAATTAATTAATTTAGCTGCCTTGGGTCTTTTTTTTTTTTTTTTTAAGAAAGCTGCGTTTCATAACTACTTTATTTATTTATTTATTTATTTATTTATTTATTTATTTTTGGCTGTGTTGGGTCTTCGGTTCGTGCGAGGGCTTTCTCCAGTTGCGGCAAGCGGGGGCCACTCTTCATCGCGGTGCGGGGACCGCTCTTCATCGCGGTGCGCGGGCCTTTCACTATCGCGGCCCCTCCCGTTGCGGGGCACAGGCTCCAGACGCGCAGGCTCAGCAGTTGTGGCTCACGGGCCCAGCCACTCCGTGGCATGTGGGATCTTCCCAGACCAGGGCTCGAACCCGTGTCCCCTGCATTAGCAGGCAGATTCTCAACCACTGCGCCACCAGGGAAGCCCTGTTTTGGGTCTTATTTGCAGCATGTAGAATCTTTCCTTGTGGCACGCAGGTTTCTCTGTAGTTGCGGTGTGCAGGCTCTCTAGTAGTGGTGCATGGGCTCTAGAGCATGTGGGCTCAGTAATTGTAGCATGGGCTTAGTTGCCCCGTGGCATGTGGGAACTTAATTCCCCGACCAGGGATCGAACCCACATTCCCTGCATTGGAAGGTGGATTCTTAACCACTGGACCACAAGGAAAGTCCCTAATTACATTTTCTCACAATTAAAGACTGTTCTCTTGCTTTTCAAAATTTGTTAGTGTGATGAGAACATAATTCATTTGCGTTCCCTCTCTTAAATCAATAAGGCAATTTTATTCTAGCTCATACCCCTGATGAAAGAAAAAAGGAATAGTCTTATAAGTATTTAACATAAAATATGGTATTTTCTTTGTTTGAAATATTTTATATTTAAAAAGAAAAATATTAAAAGTAATGTAAAAGGGCTTTTTCATGTAAATAAGAAAGATTCTTATATCTGCTGTTGGTTAATACATCATGTTTGTTATATCAAATATTTTTATATACTCACTATGACCTAAGGTAATAAAAAACTAGGCAAATATAAAATCAACTACAGCAGTATTACTGACTTAATGTTTCCTGCCTAAAGAAGAATGTTAAGTTAAACAGCAGTTAACAGAAAGTGACTATTCTTTATTGATGAATATTCTGGCACAGTGATACCTAGGTAAGAAACTTATTTAGAATGACAGCTCTAAGCATAGTCTCTCTAAGGTGTTTTCCATATATTTAGGTCAAAACCTATACAAATAACTTTGATCCCATCAGGGAATTTCCTTAGGACCTTAGGAATTAGTAAAAGATAGGTCAAGGATTTTTACCACACCAATATATTTTACCAGCTTGTATTTTAAAAGGCACAACTCCAAATTTATAAGTGTTTTCATACTTAGAATGATTTTTAAAAAGAGAGAGAGGTAACTAAGTCATAGAAAGGAATTGATTTTTGGTATGGTGTATTTTTCTACATACATGTACCACAATGTTTTTTCCAAATATTTATGTTTCTCAGTCAGGCAAATGTTGACATCCAATTAAAAATAACACTTTGCTCTGTATTGCAGGTAACAAAGCACCCCCCCCCCCCGCAAAGTTACTTCACTTAAATACTATAAAACGTATTGTTATTTTTTTAAAAGGTCACTCTTCATTTATAAAGGTAGTTCTTACCCAAATCACCATCCTATAAAATAATATAAATCATTTACCTTTAAAAATTTAACCATATTTATGATATTATTATCCCTTTTTTTATTGGAAATCCAAGCCTACCTTAAATATTATTCAGTTTTAGTGAGAGAGCAAATTGGTATAAATAATCTGAGGTGCAATTGACAAGTTATACCAAAAGCCATAAAAATTTGCAAACTTTTCAACTCTCTAATTCTACTTTTAAAAAATCTTTAAAAAATATTTATAAACCTATATAAAATGGATATGTATCAAAGCACTATATAATAGTGAGGCACGGAGAACAATCTGAATTTCAAATGATATATAAATACCTAAATAAATCAAGGCACATAAATACAATGGAAGTTAAGCAGCCAGTAAAAATTATATGCTAACTAAAAATTGATTGACATAGAAAGATATTTATGCTAATTGAAAAAGTATGTCTTAGGGAGACATGATGACAGTTCATTTGTAGTGATCATGATATTTTTATTTAAAGTATATGGAAACAAAAATGTCTTTTAAAATATAGAGTTAGAAAATACATTCATTGTTTTTATGAAATATATAATAGAAATAGATGAAATATATTTTATGAAGTACACGCACAGTACAATAATGTGTACATTTGTGTAAATATCAAAAAGGATGGAAGGATTGATATGATTGTGTAATGTTAACACTTATTTCTGTGTGGTAAGATTAGCTTATCTTCAGTCTTCTAAAAATGTTAACAAAGAATAAGTATAATCTTAAAACAAAATATTATAAACAAGAGTATAATATAATATTACAATATAAAAAATTACAAACAAAATTTACAGAAAGAGAATCTGCCATGCAATCTTTAATAAAACAGGGGAAAACATCTCCAAAGATCTTAACCCATCCCTTTTGAGACTTGAACATAGAAAGCAATGGTATTGTGGCATATACTGACATTAAAATAAGACAGAATACAAGGCTCAAACATATTAAACTTAATATTGAACCTGAATTAGTATGACTGAATTTCTGTTAACTACCACCAGTCAGAGAATGATGTTCTGTTGTGTTTTTTAAGCCAAAGAGTAAACAATTTCAGATTTTGATATAACAGGTATAAAATACTTCTATTTGGGTACACTTTATTATAGTAAAAATATTAATTTAACCTGAGTAATCAAAATTGATCCATAAAATTGAAGAAACACTAATAGAAGCAATGTAGATGAACAGATAAATTAGAACTGGAATTGAGCAACAGGATAATTTTTCAACTTTAAAATTGGAATGAACATACACACACATACTCACATACATATATTTAAACAGGGTATGGGAAAACAGTCCCTTTTAAACTCTCCACTTTTGTATGAAAATTTGCACTATCTTTACACACAAGAGTGGGACAATATATATCAATATTTTACATGTGTGCGTAAAATTAGGTCCAGCTTTCAGAAATACAAGTTAAGAAATTATCAGATAAGCTCAAAGATATGTTTTTTTTAGAACATTTTGCCTACTTCTCTTCAGTGCTCTATTGCATTTGAATACGGTGATCACAACAAATTGAAACCCACATGATCATAGGCAGAGGCTAAGGCTAGTTAAAGGGTTTCACTTACCTTTTACTTCCTGACAGTTATCATGCAAGATATTAACTTCCTGCCACTCTCTAACTGTGCAAGTCTTCAAGGATCTACAGGTATTATAGAACAGCAGTTAGCACACTTTATAGCAAATAGCCTGATAGTAAATATTTTTGGCTTTCCAGGCCATAAAGTCTCTGTGGCAACTACTCAACTCTGGTGGTGCAGCGCAAAAGCAGACATAGGTAATGCATAAACAAATAACTGTTGCTGTGCTCCAATAACACTTTACTTATAGGCACTGCAATTTGAATTTTATATAATTTTCCTATTTTATTAAATATTATTTTTTCTTGACTTTTTAGAAAATCTTATAAAAATGTAAGAGTAATTCTTAACTGGAAACTATGCAAAAATAGGCCATAGACTGGAATTAGCCCACAGTTATAGACTGTGGATGCCTAGTGAAGAACAAACTAATTTATAAATAGTGGTGGTCACAATTAGTAAGGAGGCCTGCCAAAGCCTGATGCTAAGCACCTGTAAGAATGGCCATGTATCAGTTCCCAGAGGTATGAATGTAGGAACCTTTATTTTTCTTCCTTTTTCTTTTTTCACTTAGAGAATAAACAGAAATTTTGATGACTTCTGATCTAAACTTGAAAAAAAATTACTTATTTAGGAAAATGATAAATAAAAATTTCCCTATCATTTCTATACATGAAATAATGAACAAATCAACATATCAAGCGAAGTTGATTCATAAGCAACATAGCAACACAAACTCACGTTATAAATTCTCCTCCCTCATTGAAATTACATAGCTTATTACTTGAAAATGGCACACGGATCTTGGCATACTTCCTATAAGAACAATGGTGACACTCTGCTAATCGCATCTATTTTCATGAGAGGAAAAATATCTTTCCAGGTCAGTTACAAGGTACTTTCAGATTCCATATAAGAAATATTCTTATTCAAAGATGTTCATCAGAGCCTTTTTCCATAATAGCTAAAAATTGGAAACATTGTAAATTTTCAAAAATAAGGAACTGAAACAACTAGACAAGCAAAAATAGAAGAGAGCACTGATACTTAAGAGATTATAAACCGTCTTTGGAAGTTATTCACTGACTTCTACTTCAATATGGCAGGATAACAAAACTTGAAAACCTTCTCCTAGTGACACCTAGAAATTCTGGTTGAAATACATAGAGGGATTTTTAAATTATTTTAAGAATAAAATCAAGTTCACAAGATGGAAATTTGTACTCTAAAACCAAAGAAGATACTGAAAACTAGAGCACTTAATATGCATGCTGATATTGTATATGCCTGGGAAGGGGGTTATTGGTCTTGGTACCTAAGGACTTGGGTGTTAACACTCAGTATAGGAATTCAAACAGTACAAAATATATATTTTCAACCATTTTGACTTTTTCTTCTTCTTTTTTAATGGTGACACAAGTTAATATGCTATTTACTAAGAACAACTCTACCATACTGTATAGATTTCAACTTGCTGTCAACAATACTCTAGCAATTCTAGTCTTTTCACCTTTCTTTCTTCACTTTACACTATATTCATTGTGCTGGCACTGACTTTGTAACAATCAAATGAATTCTCCTTCCTCAACTCTTTAAAATCTATTTATACAGCACAACTCACTGTTAGCTATTACAGTGCCTCACAAAAATGTTTCCAATATGCAATTCATAATTTTTATAAAGATAGATAATCTTTGACTTACAATATTCTAAGTTGATTTAGTAATAGTCTGCAAGCTCTTCAGAACTGTCTCAAACTGCATCAAGGGAGAAATTTTTTCACAGCATTCAGTACTATTGTATTCTTCAGTATCGAATATTCTCCCAAAGTTGTTACTACTTATGAGAGCTAAGAAAGTCTTCTCATCTAATCTTTGCATGTTCTTTTCTTACAACAAAATATATAATAGGATTGACCTGACTTCAAAAATGGACTAATTAATGATTAATTTGGAAATGTTCACAAAGCATTAAATGCCTGCTAATTATCAAGATGAAAAGGGCCTAATAGCCTCAAATTATCAGTCATGATTTGTCCTTATAAAACTCCTATAATCATAGGCTTTCAACAAGCTTTTCTTTGTTATTGCCAAAAGCCGGAGCAAAAAAATTATAGAGCAATTGTAACAGGATGAAGAATGTTTTCCTTCCATTCAAAACAGATTCTAGTAAAGTTAAAGAAATAAATAGACATTTTGCTTCGTATGATTCTAAACGGAATACCATGTATCATCAGGCATTTAACCTAACAATAATTGACTGAAATTTTCTAGTCAGAAAATAGTCAGACTTTGAATGTATTAGTTGAAGTTTAACTATGTAGCAAATATATGGAAAAGTAAAAATTATTATATAACAATTGTTTCTATTCTCCTCTTTAGCCTTTTGTTAGTTTAATTGGGATGATGGTTATCTATATAGAATTTCCTGGAGTTCATATTAGACTGGTTAAAAATATTGATTTTTATACCAATAGCTGTGTCATCCATTACAGATAACTTCCTGCTATCTCTAAGTCCTACTCTCTATTTCACATCACATCCATTTACTTTCTTCACCTTCTCATCTCCCTTTCACTTATACTTTCTACCTAAGTCTCACTCTATTGAAAATTTTCTTAGTAAGCTTAATGATGAGTGCCTAGTTGCTAAGTTCAATTAATACTCTGGTCGCTATGCTAGTCGGTCCCTCTGCAACATTTGATATGTTTGATCCCTTGTCACTAGATTACTTACCTCTCTCTTGTTTGGCAACCATGTTTGTATTTTTCTCACATTCCCAGTCCCTTTATCTCAGTGGTTATGAAAATTTTCCCCACTTCCACTAGCTTCTTATATGCTAATGTCTCCCCATGATTTTCTGTTTTGCCACCTTCTTTTATCTCTCTACACTATCCCTGAAAAATCCCCACCCACTGTTATGGTTTCAAATGCCAACTGAATTCCAATAACTTCAAAATCTCTAAATGTCCTCTTCTTTTACTTCCAGAAAGCAAAATCCAACTGCTTTTATTTATTTATTTATTTTATAAATTTACTTATTTATTTATTTTATTTTTGGCTGCATTGGGTTTTCATTGCTCTGTGTGAGCTTTCTCTAGTTGCGGCAAGTGGGGGCTACTCTTCATTGTGGCGTGTGGGCTTCTCATTGCAGTGGCTTCTGTTGCTGTGGAGCATGAGCTCTAGGCACATGGGTTTCAGTAGTTGTGGTACACGGGCTTATTTGCTTCATGGCATGTGGGATTTTCCCGGACCAGGGATCGAACGTGTGGCCCCTGCATTGGCAGGTAGATTCTTAACCATTGCACCACCAGGGAAGTCCCCAACTGATTTTATAATACAGTAAAAATACAACTCTTCATTATTAACTTAGATCCTTAGAAAAATCTATATTTAATTATAATATTTGAGAAATGAGTAGTTGCATATGAATTTCTAAAGAAATTTAAAAATATACATGAGAGGAACAAAACTAAAAATGAAACACTCTGCATTTTAATAATGGATACCTATGAGGCTATACACCCTGTTTAAAATTTACTTTTTTAAGCTTTTGGCAGTTTTCTAAATTTTCTACTATTGACGTTTATATTACAAAGGGCAATATCAGTTTTGTTTATTAAATAACATACAGCTTTAATGTAAAAGCATAAAATTTATAAAGCACAAATCTGAGAAATATGATTAGACTTGAGAACCCCCTAGAATCACTATTCTTATAAAGTAGCTTGCTACTTTGACAGCCAGAACAAAAAGATGCAGCTTTAGACATGGTATTTTTTTTTTTTTTCCATTCTGAGAATGTATTCTCTCCTTCTGGACTTTCTTTTATGTTAGCACATGTCATCATTTTAAATCATTCCATTTTTTGTGACAATATTTACATAAACTATCAATCTACTACTTCTCAGCTCTGTGAACTTGATATATTTCTTAGCCTTTTTCTGCCTCAGTTACCTCATTTGTAAAACAGGAATAATAATATCATCTGCCTCATAAGGTTGTGGTGAACATTAAATGAATTATTTGTTACCCTAATTATTATTATGATTATTTAAGTGGATGAACAAATTAAAAATTTAAATCTATTATCTATAAATTCCCCTATCTATTCCAATGCTTATATTTTTATCTTTTATCTCAAAATTGAGCATTATATTTATATAATCCTCTACAATGCAATGCAAATATAGAGGTCGCATCACAAAAGTAAATGAACACCACAGAAAAATGTGTTAAGCAAAACAGAACACCAAAATAAACTTAAAATATACAAAAATAAATGATGAAGATATTCAAAAGATTTTTGTAACTTTATTGAATTTATTAGTTCTAATAGTTTTTTTGATGAAGTCCTTAGGGTTTTCTATATATAATATTGCTTCATTGGCAATAGTGAGAGTTTTACTTCTATCTTTCCAATTTGGATGCCTTTTATTTTATTTTTTCCTGCCTAATTGTTTCCTACCTAACTGGTAAGGACTTCCAATTCTATGTAGAATAAAAGTAGAAAGAGTGGGTATCCTTATCTTGTTCCTGATCTTGGAGGGAAAGCTTTCAGCTTTTCACCATTGAATATGATGTTAGCTGTGAGCTTCTAATATACGGTTTTTATTTTTATTATGTTGGGAAAGAATAAAGCTAGAGGCATCATGCTCCCTGATTTCAGACCATATTACAAAGCTTTGGTAATTAAAACAGTACTGTATTGACACAAAAATAGACACATAAATCAATGAAAGAGAATAGAAAGCCCAGAGATAAGTCCACACATACTAGGTCAATTAACTTATGACAAAGGAATCAAGAATATACAACAGAGAAAGGATAGTCTCTTCAATAAATGGTGCTGGAAAAATGAGACATCCACATGCAAAATTATAAATATGGACCATTATCTTATACCATACACACAAACTAAATGGGTTAAAGACTTAACGTAAAACTGGAAACCATAAAACTTCTAGATGAAAACTTACGTGCTAATTCCTTGATATCAACCCTGGCAATATATTTTTTTAACCTGACACCAAAAACAAAGGCAACAAAAGCAAAATAAACAAATGGAACTGTATTAAACCAAAAATTTTTTCCAGAAAAAGAAGCCACAACAAAATTAAAAGGCAAACTACTAAACAGGAGAAAACATTTGCAAATTTTACATCTGATAAAGGGTTCATATGTAAAATATATAAAGAATTTATACAACTCATGAGAAAAAAAAAACCAAATAATTTGATTTAAAAATTGGCAGAGAATGGGAATAGACATTTTCCCAAAGAAAGCGTAGAGACGGCCAACAGGTACATGAAAAGATGGTAAACATCACTAATCATTAAGAAAATGCAAATCAGGGGAGAGAGCTTCAAGATGGCGGAAGAGTAAGACGCGGAGATCACCTTCCTCCTCACAAATACATCAGAAATACATCTTCATGTGGAAAAACTCCTACAGAACACCTACTGAACGCTGGCAGAAGACCTCAGACTTCCCCAAAGCAAGAAACTCCCCACGTACCTGGGTAGGGCAAAAGAAAAAAGAAAAAAACAGAGACAAAAGAACAGGGACGGGACTTGCACCTTGGGGAGGGAACTGTGAAAGAGGAAAGGTTTCCACACACTAGGAAGCCCCTTCGTAGGCAGAGACTGCGGGTGGCATAGTGGGGAAGCTTTGGAGCCACAGAGGGGAGCGCAGCAACAGGGGTGCGGAGGGCAAGGCAGAGAGATTCCCGCACAGAGGATCAGTGCCGATCAGCACTCACCAGCCCAAGAGGCTTGTCTGCTCACCCACCGGGGCGGGTGGGGGCTGGGAGCTGAGGCTCGGGTTTCAGAGGTCAGATCCCAAGGAGAGGACTGGGGTTGGCTGCGTGAACACAGCCTGAAGGAGCTAGTGTGCCACAGCTAGCTGGGAGGGAGTCTGAGAAAAAGTCTGGAGCTGCCAAACAGGCAAGAGACTTTTTCTTGCCTCTTTGTTTCCTGGTGCGCTAGGAGAGGGGATTAAGAGCGCCGCTTAAAGGAGCTCCAGGGATGGGTGTGAGCCACGGCTATCAGCGTGGACCACAGAGATGGGCATGAGACGCTAAGGCTACTGCTGCAGCCACCAAAAAGCCTGTGTGCAAGCACAGGTCACTTTCCACCCTTCCCCTGCCACGAGCCTGTGCAGCCCACCACTGCCAATGTCCCATGATCCAGGGACAACTTCCCCAGGAGAACACACGGCACGCCTCAGGCTGGTGCAACATCATGCTGGCCTCTGCCACTGCAGGCTCGCCCCGCATCCATACACCTCCCTCCCCCCGGCTTGAGTGAGCCAGACCCCCGAAGCAGCTGCTCCTTTAAACCCGTCCTGTCTGAGCGGGGACAGATGCCCTCAGGCGACCTACAGGCAGAGGCGGGTCCAAATCCAAAGCTGAACCCCAGGAGCTGTGTGAACAAAGAAGAAAAGGGAAATATCTCCCAGCAGCCTCAGGAGCAGCAGATTAAATCTCCACAATCAACTTGATGTACCCTGCATCTGTGGAATACCTGAATAGACAATGAATCATCCGAAATTGAGGAGGTGGACTTTGGGAGCAACGATATACATATATATTTCCCTTTTTATCTTTTTGTGAGTGTGTATGTGTATGTTTCTGTGTGTGATTTTGTCTGTATAGCTTTGCTTTTACCATTTGTCCTAGGGTTCTGTCTGTCCGTTTTGTTTGTTTGTTTGTTTGTTTTTTATTACTTAAAATTTTTCTTTTCTTAATAATTATTTCTTATTTTAATAATTTATTTTATTTTCCTTAACTTTATTTTATTTTATCTTCTTCTTTCTTTCTTTCTTTTTTCCTCCCTTTTATTCTGAGCCATGTGGAGGACAGGCTCTTGGTGCTCCAGCAAGGCATCAGGGCTGTGCCACTGAGGTGGGAGAGCCAAGTTCAGGACACTGGTCTACAACAGACCTCCAAGCCCCATGTAATATCAAACAGTGGAAATCTCCCAGAGATCTCCATCTCAATGTCAAGACCCAGCTCCACTCAAAACCCATCAAGCTCCAGTACTGGACACCCTATGCCAAACAACTACCAAGACGGGAACAAACCCCATCCATTAGCACAGAGGCTACCTAAAATCATAATAAGGCCACAGACACCCCAAAACACACCACCAGACGTGGACCTGCCCAACAGAAAGACAAGATCCAGCCTCATCCACCAGAACACAGGCACTAGTCCCCTCCACCAGGAAGCCCAAACAACCGACTGAACCAACCTTAGACACTGGGGACAGACACCAAAAACAACAGGAACTACGAACCCCCAGCCTGGAAAAAGGAGACACCAAACACAGTAAGTTAAGCAAAATGAGAGGACTGAGAAACACAGAGCAGATGAAGGAGCAAGTCAAAAACCCACCAGACCTAACAAATGAAGAGGAAATAAGCAGTCTACCAGAAAACGAATTCAGATTAATGATAGTAAAGATGATCCAAAATCTTGGAAATAGAATGGAGAAAATACAAGAAACATTTAACATGGACATAGAAGAAATAAAGAGCAAACAAACAGTGATGAACAACACAATAAATGAAATTAAAAATTCTCTAGAAGGGATCAATAGCAGAATAAGTGAGGCAGAAGAACGGATAAGTTACCTGGAAGATAAAATAGTGGAAATAACCACTGCAGAGCAGAATAAAGAAAAAAAGGATGAAAAGAATTAAGGACAGAATCAGAGACCTCTGTGACAACATTAAACACACCAACATTCAAATTATAGGGGTCCCAGCAGAAGAAGAGAAAAAGAAAGGGACTGAGAAAATATGTGAAGAGATTATAGTTGAAAACTTCCCTAATATGTGAAAGGAAAGAGTTAATCAAGCCCAGGAAGCACAGAGAGTCCCATATAGGATAAATTCAAGGAGAAACACACCAAGACACATATTAATCAAACTATCAAAAATTAAATACAAAGAACAAATATTAAAAGCAGCAAGGGAAAAACAACAAATAACACATATGAGAATCCCCATAAGGTTAACAGCTGATCTTTCATCAGAAACTCTGCAAGCCAGAAGGGAGTCGCAGCACATATTTAAAGTGATGAAGGAGAAAACACTACAACCAAGATTACTCTACCCAGCAAGTATCTCATTCAGATTTGACGGAGAAATTACAACCTTTACAGACAAAAGCTAAGAGAATTCAGCACCACAAAAGCAACTTTACAACAAATGTTAAAGGAAATTCTCTAGGTAGGAAACACAAGATAAGGAAAAGACCTACAACAATAAACCCAAAACAATTAAGAAAATGGTAATAGGAACATACATATCGATAATTACCTTAAATGTAAATGGATTAAATGCTCCAAACAAAAGACATAGATTGGCTGAATGGATACAAAAACAAGACCCGAATATATGCTGTCTACAAGAGACCCACTTCAGACTTAGGGACACATACAGATTGAAAGTGAGGGGATGGAAAAAGATATTCCATGCATATGGAAATCAAAAAAAGCTGGAGTAGCAATTCTCATATCACACAAAAGGGACTTTTAAACAAAGACTATTACAAGAGACAAAGAAGGAAACTACATAATGATCAAGGGATCAGTCCAAGAGGAAGATATAAGAGTTTAAATATTTATGCACCCAACATACGAGCACCTCAATACATAAGGCAAATATTAACAGCCATAATGGGGGAAAGTGACAGTAACATAATCATAGTAGGGGACTTATCACCCCACTTTCACCAATGAACAGATCATCCAAAATGAAAATAAATAAGGAAACACAAGCTTTAAATGATACATTAAATAAGATGTACTTAATTGATATTTATAGGACATTCCACGCAAAAACAAAAAAAAATACACTTTCTTCTCAAGTGCTCATGGAACATTCTCCAGGACAGATCATATCTTGGGTCACAAATCAAGCCTTGGTAAATTTGAGAAAATTGAAATTGTATCAGGTATCTTTTCTGACCACAATGCTATGAGACTAGATATCAATTACAGGAAAAAATCTGTAAGAAATACAAACACATGGAGGCTAAACAACACACTACTTAACAATAAAGACATCACTGAAGAAATCAAAGAGGAAATCAAAAAATACCTAGAAACAAATGACAATGAAAACATGACAACCCAAAACCTATGGGATGCAGCAAAAGCAGTTCTAAGAGGGAAGTTTATAGCAATACAGTCCTAATTTAAGAAACAAGAAACATCTCAAATAAACAACCTAACCTTACACCTAAAGAAATTAGATAAAGAAGAACAAAAAAACCCCAAATTTAGCAGAAGGAAAGAATTCATAAAGATCAGATCAGAAATAAATGAAAAACTAATGAAGGAAATTATAGCAAAGATCAATAAAACTAAAAGCTGGTTCTTTGAGAAGATAAACAAAATTGATAAACCATTAGCCAGACTCATCAAGAGAAAAAGGGAGAAGACTTAAATCAATAGAATTAGAAATGAAAAAGGAGAAGTAACAACTGAGACTGCAGAAATACAAAGGATCATGAGAGATTACGAAAAGCAACTATATGCCAATAAAATGGACAACGTGGAGGAAATGGATACATTCTTAGAAAAGCACAGTCTTCCGAGACTGAACCAGGAAGAAATAGAAAATATAAACAGTCCAATCACAAGCACTGAAATTGAAACTGTGATTAAAAATCTCCCAACAAACAAAAGCCCAGGACCAGATGGTTTCACAGGCGAATTCTATCAAACATTTAGAGAAGACGTAACACCTATCCTTCTCAAACTCTTCCAAAATATAGCAGAGGGAGGCACACTCCCAAACTCATTCTACGAGGCCACCATCACCCTGATACCAAAACCAGACAAAGATGTCACAAAGAAAGAAAACTACAGGCCAATATCACTGATGAACATAGATGCAAAAATCCTCAACAAAATACTAGGAAACAGAATCCAACAGCACATTAAAAGGATCATACACCATGATCAAGTGGGGTTTATTCCAGGAATGCAAGGATTCTTCAATATATGCAATCAATCAATGTGACACATCATATTAACAAATTGAAGGAGAAAAACCATATGATCATCTCAATAGATGCAGAAAAAGCTTTCGACAACATTCAACACCAAATTATGATAAAAACCTTCCAGAAAGTAGGCAAAGAGGGAACTTTCCTCAACATAGTAAAGGCCATGTATGACAAACCCACAGCCAACATCTTCCTTAATGGTGAAAAACTGAAACCATGTCCACTAAGATCAGGAACAAGACAAGGTTGCCCACTCTCACCACTATTATTCAACATAGTTTTGGAAGTTTTTGCCACAGCAATCAGAGAAAAAAGTAAAATAAAAGGAATCCAAATAGGAAAAGAAGAAGTAAAACTGTCACTGTTTGCAGATGACATTATACTATATAGAGAGAATCCTAAAGATGCTACCAGAAAACTACTAGAGTTAATCAATGAATTTGATAATGTAGCAGCATACAAACAATGCACAGAAATCTCTTGCATTTCTATACACTAATGATGAAAAATCTAAAATTGAAATTAAGAAAACACTCCCATTTACCATTGCAACAAAAGGAAAAAAAAATATCTAGGAATAAACCTACCTAAGGAGACAAAAGACCTGTATGCAGAAAGTTATAAGACACTGATGAAAGAAATTAAAGATGATACAAATAGATGGAGAGATATACCAAGTTCTTGGATTGGAAGAATCAATATTGTGAAAATGACTCTACTACCTAAAGCAATCTACAGATTCAATGCAATCCCTATCAAACTACCACTGGCATTTTTCACAGAACTAGAACCAAAAAATTCACAATTTGTATGGAAACACAAAAAACCCTGAATAGCCAAAGAAATCTTGAGAAAGAAAAACGGAGCTGGAGGAATCAGGCTCCCTGACTTCAGGCTACACTACAAAGATACAGTAATCAAGACAGTGTGGTACTGGCACAGAAACAGATATTTAGATCAATGGAACAGGATAGAAAGCCCAGAGATAAACCCATGTACCTATGGTCACCTTATCTTTGATAAAGGAGGTAAGAATATACAGTGGAGAAAAGACAGCCTCTTCAATAAGTGGTGCTGGGAAAACTGGACAGCTCCATGTAAAAGAATGAAATTAGAAAACTCCCTAACACCATACACAAACATAAACACAAAATGGATTAAAGACCTAAATATAAGGCCAGACACCATCAAACTCTTAGAGGAAAACATAGGCAGAACACTCTATGACATAAATCACAGCAAGATACTTTGTGACCCACCTCCCAGAGAAATGGAAATAAAAACAGAAATAAACAAATGGGACCTAATGAAACTTAAAAGTTTTTGCACAGCAAAGGACACCATAAACAAGGTGAAAAGACAACCTTCAGAATGGGAGAAAATATTGGCAAATGAAGCAACTGACAAAGGATTAATCTCCAAAATGTACAAGCAGCTCATGCAGCTCAACATTAAAAAAACAAACAACCTAATCCAATAATGGGCAGAAGACCTAAGTAGACATTTCTTCAAGGAAGATATACAGATTGCCAATAAACACATGAAAGCATGCTCAACATCACTAATCATTACAGAAATGCAAATCAAAACTACAATGAGATATCATCTCTCACTAGTCAGAATGGCCATCATCAAAAAATCTACAGACAGTAAATGCTGGAGAGGGTGTGGAGAAAACGGAACCCTCTTGCACTGTTGGTGGGAATGTAAATTGATACAGCCACTATGGGGAACAGTATGGACATTCCTCAAAAAAGTAAAAATAGAACTATCATACGACCCAGCAATCCCACTACAGGGCATATACCATGAGAAAACTATAATTCAAAATGAGTCATGTACCACAGTGTTCATTACAGCTCTATTTACAATAGCCAGGACATGGAAGCAACCTAAGTGTCCATTGACAGATGGATGGATAAAGATGTGGCACATATATACAATGGAATATTACTCAGCCATAAAAAGAAATGAAATTGACTTATATATAGTGAGGTGGATGGACTTAGAGTCAGTCATACAGAGTGAAGTAAGTCAGAAAGAGAAAAACAAATACCATATGCTAACAGATATATATGGAATCTAAAAAAAAAGAAAAAAATGTTCTGAAGAACCTAGGGGCAGGACAGGAATAAAGACGCAGACGTAGAGAATGGACTTGGGGACACGGGGAGGGGGAATCGTAAGCTGGGACGAAGTGAGAGAGTGGCATGGACATATATACACTACCAAATGTAAAATAGATAGCTAGTGGGAAGCAGCCGCATAGCACAGGGAGATCAGCTCCGTGGTTTGTGACCACCTAGAGGGGTGGGATAGGGAGGGTGGGAGGGAGACGCAGGAGGGAAGAAATATGTGGATATATGTATATGTACAGCTGCTTCACTTTGTTATTCATCAGAAACTAACACACCATTGTAAAGCAATTATACTCCAATAAAGATGTTAAAAAAAAAACACAATGAGATCACCTCATGCCTTTAAAATGGCTAGCATCAAAATGACAAGAGAATAAATGTTAGCAAAACTGTGGAGAAAGGGAATCTTATACAAAAATGCAAGAAGATAATACTATAAATCTCAGAATACTTATTTTCTCTGGGGGAGAGGAAGGTGGTTGAACTGGGATGTGCAGTGTGTATGGAAAAGTTCTATTTTTTGACATGAGTAAGGCCACAAGGTATTTATTGTAGAATACTGTATTAAGCCATATATTTGATTTAAATGATTTTGTTTGTGTTTGATTACAATGTATTTTTTTAAAATAGTGAATGTGAAATAAAGACATTCCTAGTCAAATAATAACAGAAACAGATGAATGTTTAACAATTCACCTGCACTAAACAAATTATTCAAAATCATTGTTCAGGCAGAAGAAAATTGATCCCACACAAAAGCAAACAATGAAGAAAGAAATTAAGAGTAATAGAATAAGCAAAAAAATCAAAAGCTGTTAAGTATTACTGACAATTTACAACAATAATAATGTTTTGTAGGTTTACATATATGTAAAGTCAAAATACATGACAGCAATAACAAAACTGGTGGCAGTAATTAAAGCATTCTGGTTTTTGTTATTATCTAGTTTATGGTAAAACTGTTAATATATACTAAAATCTGAAGATACAGGTTATAATTTCTAGGAAAAATATTAAAGGACAGCTAAAGAATGTAAAACTAACAAGCTAATAACAGGGAAAATGGAATGGTAAAAGACACCAAATCCAAAAGAAGATCAAAGAAGGGACAAAAAGGAACATAAAACAAATGGAACAAATAAAAATATAGAAAGATGAAAGATATACTGGTAACTGTACTAAATATAAATGAACTGAAGATTCCAATTGACAAAATATATTGTCAAACTTCATAGAAAACAAACAAAAACATACAAAACTAGGAGTTTTCCTTTCAGGAGACAAATCTTAAGTTTGAGATTATAGCGACCTGGAAAATGAAAATATAAAATGCAATAGTGTAAGGGAGGTCCTAAAGAGTATAATAAGACAAATAAGATAAAATATTTAAGGTTTAGAACTCTCATTATTCACAGATGAGATGGTCATATTTATAGAAAATTTAAAGAATTTAATCACAGACTATTAGGGTTTTGACTGAATTTCACCAGGTTTCAACTTATAAAGTTAATTCAGGCATACCTAGGAGATATTGCAGGTTCAGTTCCAGATCACTGCAATAAAGCAAATATTGCAGTAAAGAGAGTAACACAATTGTTTTGGTTTCCCAGGGCATATAAAAGTTACGTTTACACTATATTGTAGTCTATTAAGTGTGCAATGACATTATGCCTAAAAATCAATGTACATGCCTTAATTTAAAATTATTTTCTTGCTAAAAAAAATGGTTACCAACATCTGAGCCCTCAGTGAGGTATAATCTTTCTGCTAGTGGAGGATTTGAAATATTGTGAGAATTACCAAAATGTGATACACAGACTCTAAGTGAGAAAATGCTGTTGGGAAATTGGTGCTGACAGTCTTCTTTGACACAGGGTTGTCACAAAAATTCAATTTGTAAAAAATGCAATATATATGCATTTTTTAAAAAGTGCAATAAAGAGAAGTGCAATATAATGAGGTATGTTTGTATATAAAAATCTGTTTTCTGTACACTATCAGTAAACAAATTGAAAAATAATATAAAAATATACTTAACGTGATATTAAGAATAAACATATACTGAACGTAACAAATCTAATGAAAGTTAAGCAAGACCTGTAGACAGAAAAACATAAAATATTATAGAAAAAATATTGAAGAAGTTCTAAATAGATGGAGGGATACACCATGGTCATGTAGTGTAATGAGAGTTTCAATAATTTAAGCTGTCAATATTATTGAAATTGCATTGGGGTTTAAGGCAATCCCCATCGAAAATCTGACAGAGACAGAGACAGAGAGTAAATTAACAAAGTTAATCTCAAATTTATATGGAAATGAAAGGTCCAAAAATAGGCATTATCATGTTGAAGTACAAGAACAAATTGGAAAGATTTAAGCTACCAATTATCAAGAATTATAATAAATTATAGTTATTAAATAGTATAGTATTAAAAAATAAAAGGAGGAATTTTTATATGTGTTTATCCCACTTATTGAAATTGAGCAGGACCCTGTGGGATCCTCTTGGGTACAAAAACCTTTCTGTGTCTCCTTTTCCTTATTTGTAAGAAAAAGGCTTTCAGCCTCCTTTATCTTCCCTGAGTTTCAAAGAGCAGATTCATACAGTTACCAATTAGAGGAGTGAGGGAATGCAGAAAGAAACAATATTGCAGTTATAGGGCACAGTCCTGGTTTCTCCTTCAGGGGATGTGGATAACAATTTGATATATATCTCTGAGTTCCTCTATAAGAAACAGGGAACCCCCACCCAGGAGGAGGATGGTAACTTCAGGCTGAGAACAAGCACATGGACCCAGACTGGTTTGAATTAGAAAGCCGATTCCCATAACTCCACCCTGTTACCTCACAATCACCAACAATCAGAGGAAGGTCACACACCATGAAGCCCTCCCCCAAAATTTTGCCTATAAAAACTCTTCCTGGAAGACTATTGGGGAGTTTGGGTCTTCTGAGCATAAACTTCCTGTTCTTCTTGCATGGCCTTTCTTTGCTCGAAACTCTGATGTTTCAGTACGTTTGGCCTCACAGTGAGTCAGACACATGAATTTGGGCTTGATGACATTATGACAAAGTAAACACCAAAATCCAAATGGAAAATAATTATGTTTTAATACACGTATCCACCTGGATATTTCTAAGGGGTAGGAGTTGGGGGCAGGGGGAATGAACCTTAATCACTACCTAATAGAATCCTTAAAAATCAGTTTTAGATGGATTGTCAATTTAAATATGAAAGCTAAACAAAGAAAGCTTTTAGATGAAAACACAGAATATCTTCACTAAGATATAGCCTGAAAATTTGTGTTCCCCAAAATTCATATGTTAAAACTCTAATGCCAAAGGTGATGGCATTAGGATGTGGGGCTTATGGGATATGATTAGGCCATGAGGATGGAGGCCTCATGAATAAGATGAATGCCATTATAAAAGAGGCGCAAGAGAGCTACCTGGCCCCTTCCACCATGAGAGGATATGAAGAGAAGTCTGAAGCCCAGAGAAGACCCCTTACCCAACTTTCCCTAGCACTCTACTCCAATCTCAAACATGAGAAATAAATATCTGTTGTTTATAAGCTACCCAGTCTGTGGTTTTTTTTTTATATAGCACATATAATCTAAAACACTAGGAGCAGGTAAAGGTTATTTAATAGGACATGAAAAGCACAACTGTAAAGAAAGAGTTAATAAATTTTATGTACATTAAAATGAGAACTTCTAAAAAAATAAAAAATAAATAAGAACTTCTTTTTATCAAAGACCACACAAAAAAGTACAAAGGCAAGACACAGCATGGGAAAAGATACTTATGTACTGAGTTGTATGTTATATTTTAACCAAACATTTAAATTAAAAAAAAAAAACTATACCTTTAAAAGTTTTAAAAATATGCATATTGATATATGTTTAGAATAGAAAACAATAAATAAAACAACACAAGGTCTCAGTTCAAAATGGCAATGAAGGAAGATCCTAAACTCACTTACTCCCAAGGACACACTGAATCTATAATTATATATGGAACAATTTCCAAAAAAAAAAAAAAGGAAAAACTAGCTTAGTGACTCATACATATCAGGCAAACAAGGAAGAAAAAAACACATCAAGCAGGTAGAAGAGGCTGAGAAACAATCTCATTATTAACCGCACCTCCTGCATTGTGCCACACACTTCGGAGGGAACCCAAAATCCAGAGCTTTTTCCTGAGGAGTAAAGGGCTTGATCCCACATCAGGCACTCCAAGTTTTAAGACCTCCACCTGAGAGATGAGCACCCAAAATATCAAGCTTTTTAAAGCCAGCAGGACTTATGTCCACAAGATCCACCTCTTGCCCAACTACCCTAGCACTCTACTCCAATCTCAGACTGGAACTAAATATCTGTTGTGTATAAGCTACCCAGCCTGTGGTGTTTTGTTATAATAGCCCAAATAGACTAAAACACTAGGAGCAGGAAAAGATTCTTTAATAGGTCATGAAAATCAACAATCTAAAGGGCTCGCACACACTCAGACTTACCTGCCACAGGGCCCAGCACAGAGGCAGCCTATTGAAAAGCACCCAGACTTCATGTGAAAGAAACATATTTGCTTATCTTAAAGCATTGGCCCAAAGGGCGGTATTTAATTACACACTTCTGGGGGCCTGCTATAATAATCTCTGGGACTGGAGGCTAGCAGGTGTTATCTTTGCACTGTCCCTCTGCCTGCCTCAACCAACTTACCTGTATCTACCAAAAAGTAGCTTATACCCTCCTCTGGCACTCTGATATTTGTGGCTGCCACCAGGGAATACCTCTAGTTTACCTGGATCTGGTGCCTAGAGTGGTTTACACTCATGGATACCACAGGAATGTAAAGAATGGAGAAAGAGTTATATACCAGCTACCATTCTCAGAGCACAGCAAGAGACTAAAGAACCAGGAGTCCAGTCTTTCTGTGCAAAAGCCCTATTAGCTTAACTTCGTAGTGGTGGCCTGAGGGGCAGGTTTCTAATTAAACATACATATATGGACTGATTTATAATCCTTTCCAGAGACCTTGGAGGGCAGGCATTATTTTTGCAATCTCCCTCTGCTGTGTTTCAGAGTGCTAGTATCCTAAAGAGAAGATTTTACACATGTCTGAAGACCTTGTTTTTATCAATATATCTGATGCCCAGGGTTCTGTGGCTGCTGCCCAGGGGACACCGTTTGATGTCCTGTCTCTGCTGGTCAGTAGAGCTTGTGTTCCTGGATTCCATGGGACTGTAACAATTGTAGAGACAGTTTTTCACCAGCTACCATCACCGGGGCACTGCACAGACAACAGACACAACTCCAGTCTTTCTGTGATAGAGGCCTATTTGCTTTGACCTGAGGGAGAGGCATCTGGTATGATATACATCTAGAGGCCTACAAAGGTGTTCTCAAGGAACAAGGATCAGTGGACATCATCTTTGCTATTTCCCTTTGTCTTTTATTAGCTTACTGGTGTCTACTGGAAAGGACCTTCTACCCTCCTCTGGCACCCTGATTTTTGCATCTGCCTCCCAGCAGATATCTCTAGGTAACCAAGCTCTGGTGGCCAGCAGGACTTACGTTTGCAGTCCCACAGGACTGCGTATATATGTATACTTTAAAACTTGCTTCCTGAGGGTCTGGCTTTCAATCAATCAGCCTTACCTAAGTGCTAACTGATATCCTCCCCTTTGGGACACTGACAGGTCTTGGCAGGAAGGTGAAAAATTCTTTACTAAAAACTATAAGACACTGATGAAGTAAATTGAAGGAGACACAAATAAATAGAAATATATTCCAAGTGCATAGATTGGAAAATTAATACTGTGAAAATATCCATACTACCCAAAGCAATGACAGGTTCAATGCATTCCCTATCAAAATTCCAATAAAATTTTGCACAGAAATAGAACAAACAATCCTAAAGTTTGTGTGGAACCACAAAAGACACTGACTGCCAAAGCAATTTTGGAGAAAGAACAAAGCTTGAGACATCATGCTTCCAGATTTCAAAGTACATTACAAAACTATAGTAATAAAAAAGAGTATGGTATGGCGTAAAAAAAAGACACATATATCAATGGAACAGAATAGAGAGCCCAGAAATAAACCCACACATACATGGTTAGTTAATTTATAACAAAGGAGCAAGAATATACAAAAGGGAAAGGACAGACACTTCAACGGTGTTGAGAAAACTGGGCATCCACATGCTAAAGAGTCAATCTGGACCACTATCACTAAACCATACACTAAAATTAACAAGTGGATTAAAGACATGATGTAAGACCTGAAACCATAATACTCCTAGAAGAAAACATAGCCAGTTCGTCCTTAACATTGGTCTTGGCGTTGACTTTTTGAACCTGACACCAAAAACAAACACAACAAAAGCAAAAATAAACAAGTGAAACTACATCAAACTGAAAAGCTTCTCACAGCAAAGAAAACCATTAACAAAATGAAAAGCCAACCTACTGAATGGAAGGATACATTTGCAAGTCATATATTTGATGAGGGCTTGATATCCAAAAAACAAAGAACTCATACAACACTGGAGCAATACTCAAATAATCCAATTAAAAAATGGGCAGGGGATCTGAATAGATATTTTTCCAAAGAAGACATATAGATGGCCAAAAGGTACATGAAAAGGTGCTCAACATCACTAATCATAAGGGAAATGCAAATCAAAATCACAATGAGATATCGTCTCATGCCTGATAGAATGGCTAGAATCAAAAAGACAAGACATAAATGCTGGCAAGAATGTGGAGAAAAGGAAACCTTGTGCACTGTGAGAGAAACCATAAATTGGTGCAGCCACTATGGAAAACAGTATTGTTCCTAAAAGAATAAATAAACTACCATAGGATCTAGCAATTTGAATTCTGAAAAAAAGAAAACAAAAACACGAACTCAAGGAGACAGCTGTATCCCCATGTTCATTGCAACATTATTTACAATAGGCAAGATATAGAAATAATCTAAGTGTTCATTGATGCACAAATGGATAAAGAAAATGTGGTATAATATACACAGCAAAGTATTATTCAGCCCTGAATAAGATGAAAATCTTGCCATTTGCAACAATGTGGATGAACCTCAAGGACGTTATGCTAAGTGAAATAAGTCAGAGAAAGACAAATACTATATGTTCTCACTTATATGTAGAATCTAAGAAAACAAAACAAAACAAAATATAAAACTAAGTTTACAGATACAGACAATAGATAAGTGATTGTCAGAGGTGGGGCTGGGGATGGTTGAAATTGATAAAGAGGGTGAAAATGTAAAAACTTCCAGTCATAAAAAAAGTCATGGGAATGTAGTGTACAGCACAGTGACTATAGCTAATAATTCTGTATTTCATATTTGAAAGTTGCTAAGAGATTAGATCTTAAAAGTTCTCATCACAAGAAAAAAAGTGTAACTATGTATGGTGATGGATATTAACTAGACTTACTGTAGTGATCATTTCACAATATATACAAATATCAAATCATGTACACTTAAAACTAATGTCATTTATAACTTAATTAAAAACACACAAAAAAATAGTTAAAACCTTTATTTTAAACCACTGTTAAAATTTGCATGTTTCTTTATGTCTTATTTCTATATGTAGACTTTTGTAAAATTAAGATCCTACTGAATAAATAGATTTTCATTCCCCTTTTTCCATTTGATATTTCAGCATTATTTACTATCTGTAAATACTCTTAAACCCATCATCTAATAAATGTGTAATAATTTATCATATGGGAATACCCCCTTTAAATTTTATTGATGGTGGGGCATTTTATCACAGCTCTATAAAAATATAGAGTAAAAATATATAATACAAATAAGTAAATTCCTGATTATTAACATAAAATAAAATTCCAGGAGAAACCTGTGTTTGAGGATGTGCTATAGTATAATATAAGGATAATTTTACAATTTATAGAGTCACCCCCCAAAATTGTGCCAATTTAATTGTAACAGAAAAGAGGAACACTTTCAATGTTTGCTCATTTGGTAGGCATAAAATTATACCCTTTTTATATTATCGGTTGTATGTTTATTTTTGTTCTATAAGTTTATTCTTATATTTACTGCTTATTAATTAATTTGTAAATTATTTTCTGAAAAAGTTTGGCCATTTTTAACTTGGATTGATCATCTATTTATTGTTCATTTGAATATACATTTATTTGTTGTATACATTACATATATATGCAATTTAATTTTTTTGCACATATATGCAATTTTCTATTTTATAAATGTATTTTCTTTTAAAGAAGTTCTTCATTTTATGTATTCGAATTTATAACAGTTTTATTTTGTGTTCTTTTTCATTATTATGTGCCTAGAAAAATCTTTCATGTATGAGAATTAAGAATTTTTTATTAATATGGTTTTACCAATTTTATGATTTCCTAGTTTGTGTTTTGCTTGACATTGAATTAGTAATCTATTGCTGGATATCAAATTACCACAAACTTAGTGGCTTAAAACAAAACACATTATGTCACATTTTCTATTGGTTCAGAGTCCAGGCACAGCCTAACTGGGTTCTCTGCTTAAGTGTCACAGAAATGCAATGAAGGTATTGGCTGGGCTGTGTTCTCATATGAAGGCTTGACTGTCTGTTATTATTTGCCTTATATATTGAGGTGCTCCTATGTTGGATCCATACATATGAATTGTTTTTGTGGGCATTTTTGGATCAGCTCAAGATGGTGGAGTAGAAGAATGTGAGCACACCCCTTCTTACATAAATATCAAAATAACAACCAACTGCTGAAAAAATACTGACCAAAAAAATGCTGGAACCCACAAAAAAGATACCCTATATCTAAAGGCAAAGAAGAAGCCACAGTGAGATGGTGGGAGGGTTGCAATAGCAATAAAATCAAATCCAATACATGCCAGGTGGGCAACCATCAAACTAGAAAACAACTATACCACAGAATTTCTGCCACAGGAGTGAAAGTCCTGAGCCAAACATCAGGCTTCTCAGCCTGGGGATCCAGCAACTGGAGGAGGAGTCCCCAGAGAATCTGACTTTCAGGGTCAGTGGGGTTTGATTGCAGGAATTCCACAGGACTGGGGGAAGTAGAAACTCCACTCTTGGAGGGTGCACACAAAGTTGCATGCACACCAGGACCCAAGGGAAAAAAGCAGTGACCTCATAAAAGACAGGGCCAGATATACCTGCTAGTATTATTGGAGGGTCTCCTGCAAGGCAGGAGGTGGCTGTGGCTCAAGGCAGGGACAAAGACACTGGCAGTGCCAGATCTGGGGAGCACTCATTGGCATGAGCCCTCCCATAGGCTGCCATAAGCCCTACCCTACAGCTTGTAGTCTCCAGTGTTGGGACACCTCAGCCAAGCAACAAACAGGGCATGAACACAGCCCCATCCATCAGTGGACAAGCTGCTAAAAGTCTTCCTGAGGACAGCTCTGTCCACCAGAGGGAGAAGAACCAGCTCAACCTACCAGTAGGAAGGAACCAGCCCCTCCCATCAGGAAGCCTGCACAAGCCTCTTAGACAGCCTCACTCACTGGAGGGCAGATAGCAGAAGCAAGAAGTACTATAATCATGCAGCCTGCAGAACAGTAAACACAACCACAGAAACTTACACAAAAGGAAATGTCAGAAGAATATGTCCCTGACGTAGGAACAAGATAAAACCCCAGAAGAACAACTAAGTGAAGTAGAGATAGGCAACCTAGTGGAAAAAAAATTCAGAATAATGATAGTGAAGATGATCCGATATCTCAGAAAAAGAATGAAGGCAAGGATAGAGAAGATGCAAGAAATGTTTAACAAAGACCTAGAAGAACTAAAGAACAAACAAAAAGAGATGAACAACACAATAACTGAAATGAAAAATATACTGGAAGGAATCAATAGCAGAATAACTGAGGCAGAAGAACAGATAAGTGACCTGGGAGACAGAATGGTGGAAATTACTGCTGTGGAACAGAATTTAAAAAAAAGACTGAAAAGAAAGAAAAACTGTCTAAGAGACCACTGGGACAACACTAAAGACACTGACATAGGAGTCCCAGAGGGAGAAGTGAGAGAGAAAGGACCTGAGAAAATATTTGAAGAGATAATAGCTGAAAACTTCCCTAACATGGGAAAGGAAACAGTCACCCAAGTCCAGGAAGTGAAGAGAGTCCCAGGCAGGATAAACCCAAAGAGGAATGCACCAAGATACATAGTAATCAGACTGACAAAAATTAAAGACAAAGAAAAAAATATTAAAAGCAACAAGGGAAAAGCAACAAATAACATACAAAGGAACTCCTATAAGGTTATCAGCTGATTTATCAGCAGAAACTCTGCAGGCCAGAAGGGAGTGAGTGGCATGATATATTTAAAGTGATGAAAGGAAAGAACCTAAAACCAAGAATATTCTACCCAGCAAGGCTCTCATTCAGATTTGACAGAGAAATCAAAAGCTTTACAGAGAAGCAAAAGCTAAGAGAATTCAGCATCACCAGACCAGCTTTGCAACTAATGCTAAAGAAACTTCTCTAAGTGGGAAGAAAAGGCCACAACTAAAATCAAGAAAATTATGAATGGGAAAGTACACCATTAAAGGCAAACATACAGTAGAGGTAGAAAATCATCTGTACACGAATATGATATCAAAACCAGCAATTGTGAGAAGAGGAGGATATTGGAAATGTATTTGAAATGAAAAGACCAGCAACTTAAAACAATCTTGTTTATATACAGACTGCTATATCAAAACCTCATGGTAACCACAAATGGAAAATCTACAATAGACACGCACACAAAAAAGAAAAAGGAATCCCAACACAACACTAAAATTAATCATCGATTCACAGAGAGGAGAACAAAACAGGAAGGGAAGAAAAAGACCTACAAAAACAAATCCAAAGCAATTAACAAAATGGCAGTAACTATCTATCATACATATAGATAGTTACCGTAAAGGTAAGTGAATTAAATGCTACCATCGAAAGACATACACTGGCTGAATGGATACAAAAACAAGACCCATATATGTATTGTCTACAAGAGACCCACTTCAGATCTAGGGACACATACAGACTGAAGGTAAGGGTATGGAAAATGTATTCCATGCAAATTGAAATCAAAAGAAACCTGGAGTAGCAATATTCATATCAGACAAAATAGACTTTAAAATAAAGACTGTTATAAGAGACAAAAAAGGACACTACATAATGATCAAAGGATAAACCCGAAAGAAGATATAACAATTGTAAATATATATGACCCAACATAGGAGCACCTCAATATATAAGGCAAATACTAACAGCCATAAAGGGAGAAATCGACAATAACACCGTAATAGTGGGGGACTTTAACACCCCAGTTTCATCAATGGACAGATCATCCAGAAAGAAAATCAACAAGAATACACAGGCTTTAAATGACACATTAGACCAGATGGAATTAGTTGACATTTATTGAGCATTCCATCAAAAAGCAGCAGAATATACATTCTTCTCAAGTGCACATGGAGTATTCTCCAGGATTGACCACATGCTGAGCCATTAAGTGAGCCTCAGTAAATTTAAGAAAAATGAAATTATATCAAGCATCTTTTCTCACCACAATCCTATGAGAGTAGAAATCAACTACAGAAAAAAAAAAAACCTTCAAAAACCACAAACGTATGGATGCTATACAATATGCTACTAAACAATCAATGGATCACTTAAGAAATCAAAGAGGAAATTTTAAAAATACCTAGAAACAAATGAAAATGAAAACACAATGATCCAAAACCTATGGGACACAGCAAAAGCAGTTCTAAGAGGGAAGTTTATAGCAATAAAATCTTACCTCAGGAAACAAGAAAAATCTCAAATAAACAACCTAACTTTACACCTAAAGCAACTAGAGAAAGAAGAACAAAAAAACCCCCAAAGTTAGCAGAAAGAGAGAAATCATAAAGATCAAAGGAGATATAAATGAAGAAGACATAAAAAGAATCAATGAAATTCAAATCTGGTCCTTTGAATAAATAAATAAAATTGACAAACTTTTAACCAGACTGATCAAAAAAAAAAAGAAAAAATAAGGGGGGGAGAGAGGGCTCAAATCAATAAAATTAGAAATGAAAAAGAATTTACAACTGACACCACAAAAACACAAAGGATCATAAGAGACTACTACAAGCAATTATATGCCAATAAAATGGACAACCTGAAAGAAATGGACAAATTCTTAGAAAGGTTCAGTCTCCCAAGACTGAACCAGGAAGAAATAGAAAATATGAACAGACCAATCACAAGTACTGAAATTGAAACTGATTTAAAAACTCCCACCAAACCAAAATTCAAGACCTGATGGCTCCACAGGGGAATATTATCAAACATTTAGAGAAAAGTTAACACCTATGCTTCCAAAACTATTCCAAAAACTTGCAGAGGAAGGAACACTCCAAACTCATCCTATGAGGCCACTATCACTCTGATTCCAAAACCAGAAAAATATACCACGAAAAAAGAAAATTATAGACCAATATCACTGATAAACATATATGCAAAAATCCTCAACAAAATACAAGCAATCCAAATCCAACAATACATTAAAAGGATCATACACCATGATCAAGTGGGGTTTATCCCAGGGATGCAAGGATTTTTCAGTATCTGCAAATCAATCAGTGTGATACACCACATTAACAAACTGAGGAATAAAAACCATATAATCATCTCAATAGACGCAGAAAAAAGTTTTTGACAAATTTCAACACCCATTTGTGATAAAAACTGTAGAAAGTGGGCATAGAAGGAACATATCTCAAGATAATAAAGGTCATATATGACAAACCTACAGCTAACATCATACTCAATGGTGAAAAGTTGAAAGCATTTCCTCTAAAATCAAGAACAAGACAAGGATGTCCACTCTCGCCACTATTATTCAACATAGGTTTAGAAGTCTTAGCCATAGCAATCAGAGAAGACAAAGAAGTAAAATGAATCCAAATTGGAAAAGAAGAAGTAAAACTGTCACTGTTTACAGATGACTTGATACTATACATAGACAATCCTAAAGAAGCTACCAGAAAACTACTAGAGCTTATCAATGAATTCAGTAAAGTTTCAGGATACAAAATTAATTCACAGAAATCTGTTGCATTTCTATACACTAACAATGAAAGATCAGAAAGAGAAATTAAGGTAACAATCCCATTTATCATCATATCAAAAAGAATAAAATACCTAGGAATATACCAACCTAAGAAGACAAAAGACCTGTTCTCCAAAAACTATAAGATGCTGATGAAAGAAATCAAAGATGACACAAACAGATGGAAAGATATAGCCTGTTCTTGGACTGGAAGAATCAACATTGTGAAAATGACTCTACTACCCAAGGCAATCTACAGATTCAATGAAATCCCTATCATGCCTATCAAATTACAAATGGCATTTTTCACAGAACTAGAATAAAAAATCTTAAAATTTGTATGCAGACACAAAAGGTCTGAATAGCCAAAGCAATCTTGAGAAAGAAAAACAGAGTTGGAGGAACCAGGCTCTCTGACTTCAGCTATACTACAAAGATACAGTCATCAAAAGAGTATAGTACTGGCGCAAAAGCAGAAATATAGATCAGTGGAAGAGGATAGAAAGCCCTGTCCTTTGTGTGGGACACACACAAGGATAATTTTGTGTGGGAAATAAACCCACACACCTGTGGTCAATTAATCTACGACAAAGGAGGCAAGACTATAAAGTGGAGGAAAGGCAGTCTCTTTAATAAAGGGTATTAGAAAAACTGGAGAGCTACATGTAAAAAAAATGAAATTAGAACATCCTTTAACACCATACACAAAACAAGCTCAAAATGGATTAAGACCTAAATGTAAGCCCGTATATTATAAGACTCTTAGAGAAAAACATAGACAGAACACCCTTTGACATGAATCTCAGCAAGATCTTTTTCAATCTATCTCCTAGAGTACTGGAAATAAAAACAAAAATAAAGAAATGGGACCTAATTAAACTTAAAAACTGTTGCACAGCAAAGGAAACGATAAACAAAATGAAAAGACAACCCACAGAATGGGAGAAAATATTTTCAAACAATGCTACAGACAAGGGATTAGTCTCCAAAATATACAAACAGCTCATGAAGCTTGGCCAAGAGGCACATTAAAAGATGTTCAACATCGCTAATTATTAGAGAAATGCAAATCAAAACTACAATGAGGTATCACCTCACTCCAGTCAGAATGCCCATCATGAAAAAAATCTGCAAACAATAAATGCTGGAGAGGGTGTGGAGAAAAGGGAACCATCCTACAATGTTGGTGGGAATGTAAATTGGTACAACCACTATGGAGAACAGTATGGAGGTTCCTTAAAAAAAATAAAAATAGAGCTACCATATGATCCAGCAATCCCACTTTTGGGCATATATCCAGAGAAAAACATGTTTCAAAAAGATACATGGGCACTAATGTTCACTGCAGCAGTGTTTACAATAGCCAAGACATGGAAGCAACGTAAATGTCCATCGACAGAAGAATGGATAAAGAAGATGTGGTACATATATACAATGAAATATGCCATTTGTAGCATCATGGATGGACCTTAAGATTATACTAAGTGAATTAAGTCAGACAGAGAAAGACAAATATCATATAATATCACTTATATGTGGAATCTAAAAAGTGATACAAATTAACTTATTTACAAAACTGAAGCAGACTCACAGACTTAGAGAAAGAATGTTTTTTAAAAAACACATTAAAAAAAATTCTGCTACCTTATTATTGATGTAGAAAAGTATGTTTTTACAAATGGATATAAAGCTATAATGGACTTTGCTAATATTCATTAAAAATATTTTTTAAATCCTCATCAAACAAAAAATCAGTGATGCTGTTTTTGTAGCAGTTTTAATTAGCCTCAGTCCCTTATCTGTAAAAGGGGCACTAACACTATATGCCATGTCCATGCAAGACACCCTTGGAAAAACCAGGGCTTTGCCAGCTGTGAAAAGTTGCAGATGCTGGATGTAACCTTATTGTGATCACTGCCAAAGGTCCTATCCAGTGCTAATTTTCCATAACTCCAAGATTATGCGGTCCAGCAGTAAACAAAGATTTTACTTACATTCTACATTTTTCTTTCTGTCTGATTCTTATCTTTGCTATGTCTGAAAGAAACTTTAGAGGAAAAATGCAGTGTGTGTGTGTTTCTTCTTTTCTTATACTACAGCAGTCCTTCCTTACCCAAGGTTTCACTTTCTGAGGTTTCAGTTACCTGTGGTCAATTGTAGTCTGAAAAATTTAAAAGGAAAATACCAGAAATAAATAATTCATTTTTTTAAAAAGAGAGTATAGGGCTTCCCTGGTGGCGCAGTGGTTAAGAATCTGCCTGCCAATGCAGGGGACACGGGTTTGAGCCCTGGTCTGGGAAGATCCCACATGCCGCGGAGCAACTAAGCCCGTGAGCCACAACTACTGAGCCTGCGCGTCTGGAGCCTGTGCTCCGCAACGGGAGAGGCCGCGACAGTGAGAGGACCGCGCACCGCGATGAAGAGTGGCCCCCGCTCGCCACAGCTGGAGAGAGCCCTCGCACAGAAACGAAGACCCAACACAGCCAAACATAAATAAATAAATAAATTTATAAAAAAAATAAATAAATAAATAAAAAGAGAGTTTATTTAGAATGAGTCTACTATCAGATGGGTTCTTATATATAAAGTAAGAGAATTGTGATAGTAAAATTTCATGAGTCCTTCCCACACTCAGTGGGAGGAGATTATACAAAGGAATGAATACCAGGAGGCAGGGATCATGGGTAACCTTAGAGTCTGGTCAACAGTTTTTTTTGTTTTTTGTTTTTTGTTTTTGGTCAACAGGTTTTAATAAAATATTGAAGAACAGAGAACTTTCCACTTATGACACTTTCATGTTTTTGTCTTCTACAGCTGTTCCTCTTCGCCTCTCTTGCACATTATGTTGGCCCCTAAATGCTTTTCCTCAATCTTCTTTCAATAAAATACAAGTTGTAAAAACAATGCCAGCTAATTCACAAGGACAATTTCTCTTTTGAGATAATTTTCCTGAAATTGAGGTAAAATTCAGGTGATATCCTCCCACAAAAGCCTTATTTTAAGAAAATCTGCCTTTTTTCTCCTAAGTTAGAAGGCTTCTTTGAAATTTCTCATACCCAGCATTCTCAAATAAAGGTTTATGTTAGCAGTAAACTGGTTGATTTCTTCCATAATCCATTGGTAAATTAATTCCCCTCACATTTTTAATTAGTCAAATTTTGCTGATTTTTTTTTCTAATTTATTGAGATACACCTCCAAAAATTTATTTTTGTTCAGTATTTCTAAAATGAAATAATCTAAGGCTGTGTATTTTTCTAGTATGACTTGAGACACTTCTCGTAAAATTTGATATGATACTCATTATTCTATGAATAACTTAGAAGTATATATTTTATGCTCTTTATCCAATATAAGGGCACAATTTAATTTCTACTTAGTATTTTTTTCCCAGAAATGTCTTACTGATTTCTACTTTCATTTTATAACAGTGAGAAATAAAGCTCATGAAGTTATAAATTTTGTTATATCTAACTGATGCTTATTGTGGGGACAAATATAGTCAATTTTTGTGTATAGATTTTAGAAGAGATATTCTTTGATGGTTTGGTTCAAAATTAAATATATATTTGTTAATTCAACCTTGAAAATTAAATAATTTTAATCATCTGTGGCTTTTTTTAAATAGTGGTAGTGTTTCAAATCTATATTTTATTTCTGTTACTTTCCATCATAATGAAATAATTATTTCCATCATAATGAAATAATTATTTTTAGAACTGTATTTTGATGTTTTGTATAAATATATATTTGTCTTCTATTGTTTTGTTTTATGGTTTCTTTATTTTCCCAGTTACCTAGCCACATTTTAGAGCTGTTTTTTTTTAATGTAATAGAAATTATGTGCCTCTCTGGATTGATGTTTATTCTTTTATTTATATTTCTTTCATATTTATGTTTTCTTCAGTTTGGTATAGTGAAAACTAAACATATGTGCTACATATTCCACTTTACCAGAATTACTAGATAGTGTTTATTTCTGTGATAATTTGAAACAAATATATATTGTTTTTATTTCTATTTGTGGTCACATTAATGTGTATTATGCTTTTTACTTCTCAATATTGATAATGAAACAAATTCTACCTTCTCAGTCGAGAAGAGGAACTTGACATTTTTCTTTCTTAACTTTCTTTTTTCTAAGACCAATTATTTTAAAATGTAATCTAACTATATAATACCTTCTTATTAACAAATGAGACCCATTTTTAACATATCAACTTTCATAAGAACCTTGACATTGCCTTCTATTATACACTATTAAAAGAAGTGTTTAGGACTTCAGCTTTCAATTCATATAAAGAGCTTGGAAGTTTTTACTCTTGTCCTTACAACAAGGAAAACAACAACAAGAAAAAAATCTATACTAAAAATCAATGACTTTGCTTGGACTCATCAGAAAATTAAGGTTCCAAAAGAAACCACCACCAACCCTGACCTGCAGAGACAGGTGAATACAGAGAATCACAGCTGATATCAGCTTACCTGGAGAAGATGACCTTGGAGCTATAAACTTGTATGAAGACTTGAATGGTAACTTTAATAAATTGTGGGAGGTTGAGCATAGAGTAGCATGACAGTGAAAATCTTAGGGGCCACACTCAGCTTCCTTCTCATTTTGGTGGGTTTTACATCTGGGAAACCCACAAGGTTCTCAGTGAAGAGCCAAAGAAAATCCTGTTTCTACCAAGATAGGAAAAAATTAACTAATTTGTAATTCTCTCAGAGCATTTTCCATAACAGAGGACAACTGTCAGTGGAAGACTTTACCAGAGCCTTGTCTGACCTGGGAGAAGGGCAATTGCAGTTCCCTGACACACTGTCTCACCTTTGTGGGGGAAAAACTTAGAAATAGTTGTGAAGGTCAGAGTCCAAGCATAAAAGCCTCCTAAAGGATGAAGATTTAATCATAAGATTATAGAACAGCTTCTTTTCCCCACATCCTGCCACCACATCACCATGAAATCAATAAAATAACAGTGGATCACAGCTGAAAGAGCTGCAATGTGTAGACTATTTAAGAAGGGATTCCTAGGGAAAAAATCAAAGATGACAGAGCAGAAAAAGAGAAGAACTTGAAAGAGAATTGTAGCCTCTGACACCTGTAGCATATCAGCCATTAAACACAGGCCAACTCCTAGCCAGCTTAACAAAATCTCATACTAAAGACCTATTTATCTCTGCTTCTATTATCTGGTACATCATGTGCATATTTTAAAAATCAATAAACTAGTTGTAGTCTGACATATAAAGAGCTTAGGTGTATCATTACCAACCTGAGAAGAAAGACTGAACAAACTGAATATATATAACTTTTCTTAGATCCATCAGAGAACTCAGGCCACAGATCAAATTACTGGCTGAAAAACTGGAGAGATGAATATAGACATATAGAGCATATAGGGAGCAGAAACCCTACATGGAGCCTATTGTGAACATATAAATAGTAATCACCTAATTTCCAGAGACTGAGTGTGGATTAGCGTGAGAGACAATAACATCTGGGGTTTCAACCTTAGGGGTGCTCCCACATGTTCATGATTTTCAATTCCAGGAGCCCCACCAGGTTCTCAGGGTGAAGATGAGAGGAAAATCCCCTCCTATTTCCTATGGGGTGAGGGGTAAATTTAATGATTTCAAATATACCCAGAGTGTTCTGTTCTCAATAATGAAGTCCTGACCTCAAAAGAAACCATTTTATGAAAGCTTAACCAATGTGAGTTGTACTAGAACCTAACCTACATAGGGGAAGGGAAATACCCAAATTCAGCCTCCTGTAGCTTTCCTGTCTCATCTAAGCTGCAGGTGGGGTTGGGGGATGGGAGTGGAGTGGGGGTTAATAAGTAATTGTGAACGTCACAGCCTAGAGATATTAGACCATTACAGACTGAGACATATTTTAAGAATTATAGAATGTTTCCCATACCCCCAAAACTTACCACAATGTTTACAGGGCTTCTCGATAATAACAGGGTTTTAAAACTGAAAGAAAATGCAAGGCTCGGACTCAATCTTAAGAAGTAGTCTATGGGAAAGCAACCAAACAACAGGGGAAGAAAAAAGAAGGAAATGAGAAGAAATTTTAGTCTCTGATAACTACAGCTATAGCAAATGGTAAACTCAGCCTAACTCCTAGCCAGATAAACATAAACCTCACATTCAACGTCTTATTTACATTTCTTACTTAACTAAATGCATTTAAATGTTATCCATGTAACATGGCTTAATGGTCCACTTCTTTTTTTTTTTTTTTTTTAAGGATATATAAGCAAGAATATTTACTGCATCATTATTCCCTGGTGATAAAAAATGAGAAATTAAAAAAATGTAAACCATTGAGAGACTGAAAATTGTACCATAACATGGA
Source organism: Balaenoptera ricei (assembly GCF_028023285.1). Classification (NCBI taxonomy): domain Eukaryota; kingdom Metazoa; phylum Chordata; class Mammalia; order Artiodactyla; family Balaenopteridae; genus Balaenoptera; species Balaenoptera ricei. The sequence goes on from NC_082655.1 coordinate 51,050,787, forward strand.
ATATAACACAGCTATTAAAAAGAATCTTATTGGAAGGATATTCATGAGGTACTGGTGAATGGAAAAAAGATGTAGAAAAGTATATAGTCCCTAGCTATGTGTGTATATAAATTATTTTAATATGATTGAGTTAGGGTGGAGCAAAATACATGAGGAAGTGTTAGGTTGGTTAAATGGATTATCTATTCAGGGAAGTGAATTATTTGGAAAGGGAATGAAGACAAATATAAAGGGTAAAAAATCACACTAAAACAAAACAAAAAACCTAGAAGTATAATGTTCTTGTGCATTCAAGTAAGAGATTATAGTGTGTGTATATATATTATACTATATACTATAGGTATATGAATGTGTGTGTGTGTTTATATATAGTTTATTAAAAAAGGTGACAAAAAAGTGGTGTGGGTATAAGTTATCCTCTGATGAGAATGGCATGCTATCAGAGTTTTCCCTATTTTCCCTTCCATGTTTTCAAAAAAAAAATCTTATTAGTCATCAGTTTTATTCACAGCAGTGTACACATGTCAATCCCAATCACCCAATTCATCAAACAACCACCCCCACCACCCCATGGCTTTCCCCCCTTGGTGTCCATATGTTTGTTCTCTACATTTGTGTATCAATTTCTGCCCTGCAAACTGGTTCATCTGTACCATTTTTCTAGGCACCACATATATGCATTAATATACGATATTTGTTTTTCTCTTTCTGACTTACTTCACTCTGTATAACTGTCTCTAGATCCATCCACGTCCCAACAAATGACCCAGTATAGTTCCTTTTTATGGTTGAGTAATATTCCATTGTATATATGTACCACTACTTCTTTATACATTCGTCTGGCGATGGGCATTTAGGTTGCTTCCATGACCTGGATATTGTAAAGAGTGCTGCAATGAACATTGCATTGCATGTGTCTTTTTGAATTATGGTTTTCTCTGGGTATACGCCCAGTAGTGGGATTCCTGGATCATATGGTAATTCTATTTTTAGTTTTTTTTTTAAGGAAGCTCCATACTGTTTCCATAGTGGCTGTATAAATTTACATTCCCATCAACAGTGCAAGAGGGTTCCCTTTTCTCCACACCCTCTCCAGCATTTGTTGTTTGTAGATTTTCTGATGATGCCCATTCTAACTGGTGTGAGGTGATACCTCACTGTAGTTTTGATTTGTATTTCTCTAATAATTAGTGATGTTGGGCAGATTTTCATGTGCTTCTTGGCCATCTGTATGTCTTCTTTGCAGAAATGTCTATTTATGTCTTCAGCCCATTTTTGGATTGTGTTGTTTGTTTTTTAATATTGAGCTGCATGAGTTGTTTATATATTTTGGAGATTAATCCTTTGTCTGTTGATTTGTTTGCAAATATTTTCTCCCCTTCTGAGGGTTGTCTTTTCGTCTTGTTTATGGTTTCCTTTGCTGTGCAAAAGCTTTGAAGTTTCATTAGGTCCCATTTGTTTATTTATGTTTTTATTTCCATTACTCTAGGATGTGGATCAAAAAAGATCTTGCTGTGATTTATGTCAAAGAGTGTTGTTCTTATGTTTTCCTCTAAGAGTTTTATAGTGTCCAGTCTTACATTTAGGTCTAAAATCCATTTTGATTTTATTTTTGTATATGGTGTTAGGGAGTGTTCTAATTTCATTCTTTTACATGTAGCTGTCCAGTTTTCCCAGCACCACTTATTGAAGAGACTGTCTTTTTGCCATTGTATATCCTAGCCTCCTTTGTCATACAATAGTTGACCATAGGTGTGTGGGTTTATCTCTGGGTTTTCTATCTTGTTCCATTGATCTATGTTTCTGTTTTTGTGCCAGTACCATATTGTCTTGATTACTGTAGCTTTGTAGTATAGTCTGAAGTCAGGGGGTCTGATTCCACCTGCTCCATTATTTTCCCTCAAAACTGCTTTGGCTATTTGGGGTCCTTCGTGTCTCTATACAAATTTTAAGATTTTTTGTTCTACTTCCGTAAAAAATGCCATTGGTAATTTGATAGGGATTGCATTGAATCTGTAGATTGCTTTGGGTAGTATACTCATTTTCACAATGTTGATTCTTCCAAACCAAGAACATGGTATATCTCTCCATCTGTTGGTATCAACTTTAATTCCTTTCATCAGTGTCTAACAGTTTTCTGCATACAGGTCTTTTGTCTCCCTAGGTAGGTTTATTCCTAGGTATTTTATTCTTTTTGTTGCAATGGTAAATGGGAGTGTTTCCTTAATTTCTCTTGCAGATTTTTCATCATTATTATATAGGAATGCAAGAGATTTCTGTGCATTAATTTTGTATCCTGCAACTTTACCAAATTCATTGGTTAGCTCTAGTAGTTTTCTGGTGGCATCTTTAGGATTCTCTATGTATAGTATCATGTCATCTGCAGACAGTGACAGTTTTACTTCTTATTTTCCAATTTGTATTCCTTTAATTTCTTTTTCTTCTCTGATTGCCGTGGCTAGGACTTCCAAAACTATGCTGAATAATAGTGTTGAGAGTGGACATTCTTGTGTTGTTCCTGATCTTAGAGGAAATGCTTCCAGTTTTTCACCATTGAGAATGATGTTTGCTGTGGGTTTCTCGTATATGGTCCTTATTATATTGAGGTAGGTTCCCTCCATGCCCACTTTCTGGAGAGTTTTTATCATAAATGGGTGTTGAATTTTGTCAAAAGCCTTTTCTGCGTCTATTGAGATGATGGTTTTTATTCTTCAATTTGTTAATATGGTGTATCACATTGATTGATTTGCATATAGTGAAGAATCCTTGCATCCCTGGGATAAATCCCACTTGATCATGGTGTATGATGCTTTTAATGTGTTGTTGGATTCTGTTTGCTAGTATTTTGTTGAGGATTTTTGCATCTATATTCATGAGTGATATTGGTCTGTAATTTTCTTATTTTGTAGTATCTTTGTCTGGTTTTGGTATCAGGGTGATGGTGGCATCATAGAATGAGTTTGGGAGTGTTCCTTCCCCAGCAATTTTTTGGAAGAGTTTAAGAAGGATGGGTGTTAACTCTTCTCTAAATGTGTGATAGAATTCACCTCTGAAGCCATCTGGTCCTGGACTTCTGTTTGTTGGAAGATTTTTATCACAGTTTCATTTTCATTAATTGTGATTGTTCTGTTCATATTTTCTCTTTCTTCCTGGTTCAGTCTTGGAACGTTATACCTTTCTAAGAATTTGCCCATTTCTTCCAGATTGTCCATTTTATTGGCATAGAGTGCTTTTGTAGTCTCTTAGGATGCTTTGTATTTCTGCATTGTCTGTTGTAACTTTTCCTTTTTCATTCTAATTTTATTGCTTTGAGTCCTCTCCCTCTTCTTCTTGATGAGTCTGGCTAATGGATTAACAATTTTGTTTGTCTTGTCAAAGAACCAGCTTTTAGTTTTATTGATCTTTGTTATTGTTTTTTTTGTTTCTGTTTCATTTATTTCTGCTCTGATCTTTATGATTTCTTTCCTTCTGCTAACTTTGGATTTCGTTTGTTCTTCTTTCTCTGGTTCCTTTAGGTGTAAGGTTAGATTATTTACTTGAAATTTTTTCTTGTTTTTTGAGGTAGGTGTGTATAGCTATACACTTCCCTCTTAGAACTGCTTTTGCTACATCCCATAGGTTTTGGATCGTCGTGATTTCATTGCCATTTGTCTCTAGGTAGTTTTTGATTTCCCCTTTGATTTCTTCAGTGACCTCTTGGTTACTAGTAACGTATTGTTTAGCCTCCATGTGTTTGTGTTTTTTACGTTTATTTCCCTGTAATACATTTCTAATCTCATAGCGTGGTGGTCAGAAAAGATGCTTGATATGATTTCAATTTTCTTAAATTTACTGAGGCTTGATTTTTTTTTTTTTTTTGGATAGGGATCATTTTTATTATTGGAATTCAGTAAGAAGGCTCTCTTGGAAATAGAGAACGCAAAAATTAAAAGTACAAATACACACTGGTAAAAACTCAACAGTAAAAAACATTTCAATTAGAGCATGGGCAAAAAATATGAATGAACGTTTCACCAAAGAGGATATACAGATGTCAAATAAGCACATGAGAAGATATTCAACATCATTTGACATCAGGTAAATACAAATTAAAGCCACAATGAGGTATCACTATATATCTTTCAGAATGCATTAAATAAAAAATAGTGACAATATCAAATGCTGATGAAGATGTAGAAAAACTAGATCACTCATACAGTGCTGGTGAGAAAGTAAAATGACACATCATTATGGAAAACAGTTTAATAGTTTCTTATAAAACTAAATATACAACTACCATATATGTAATCCAACAATTGCACTCTTGTGCATTTACCCCAGAAATATGAAAATGTTACATTCAAAGAAAAATCTGTACATGAATTTTCATAGCTGTTTTATTCTTTTTTTTTAATTTTTTTTCCACTGTAACAGCTCCTTTACTTTGCAGTGAAAATTGATTTGTATATTCTTTGCCTCTGAGTCCTTGTGGGATTTTTTTTTTTAATTCAAACAGAAAGTCACAAAAATTATAATCATCCTCATCAGTTCACTCAGTCCCATGTAATTATTTTTTTTTCATCTTGATCTTTTGTTAGCCCTTTTATGAGTTCATCAGTGTTTCATCAGAGTTCTGAAAATGCTTATTCATTCAGTTCAGAAGTACAGTCAGTTACCAGAAACCTGTACTTGTCAGTCTTTTCCATGAATACCTTGAAGATGAAACCATTTTATAGGAACATATTTGCAAAAGCATCAGAGTACACCCAGAACTGTCTGTAAATGACAAAAGACTTAAAAATGACCATGGTTAAAGATTTGATGAAAGTTCATAATAATGCAATTGACAAGGAAATTTAGTTATTTCTGAGATATACATTTTAAAGTAATAACTAGGGGCTTCCCTGGTGGCGCAGTGGTTGAGAATCTGCCTGCTAATGCAGGGGACACGGGTTCGAGCCCTGGTCTGGGAGGATCCCATGTGCCGTGGAGCGGCTGGGCCCGTGAGCCGCAATTACTGAGCCTGCGCGTCTGGAGCCTGTGCTCCGCAACGAGAGAGGCCGCGATAGTGAGAGGCCCGCGCACCGCGATGAGGGGTGGCCTCTGCTTGCTGCAACTGGAGAAAGCCCTCGCACAGAAACAGAGACCCAACACAGCCAAAAATAAATAAATAAAAATTAAAATTAAAAAAAATAAATAAATAAAGTAATAACTACAATTATGACTTATAACATTACACCAGAACACATAAGATTTTTAGAAATTTCATGTAATGTCTGAAACATTTATATTAACATATTTCCATATAAATAACCCAATGAAAGTTTAGTATTAGTTGTTTTGTTTGTTTGTTATTTTATACTGCAGGTTCTTATTAGTCATCAATTTTATATACATCCGTGTATACGTGTCAATCCCAATCGCCCAATTCAGCACACCACCATACCCAACCCACCACAGTTTTCCCCCCTTGGTGTCCATATGTCTGTTCTCTACATCTGTGTCTCAACTTCTGCCCTGCAAACCGGCTCATCTGTACCATTTTTCTAGGTTGCACATACATGTGTTAATATACGATATTTGTTTTTCTCTTTCTGACTTACTTCACTCTGTATGACAGTCTCTAGATCCATCCACGTCTCAACAAATGAGTCAATTTCGTTCCTTTTTATGGCCGAGTAATATTCCATTGTATATATGTACCACTACTTCTTTATCCATTCATCTGGCGATGGGCATTTAGGTTGCTTCCATGACCTGGCTATTGTAAATAGTGCTGCAATGAACATTGAGGTGCATGTGTCTTTTTGAATTATGATTTTCTCTGGGTATATGCCCAGTAGTGGGATTGCTGGATCATATGGTAAATCTATTTTTAGTTTTTTAAGGAACCTCCATACTGTTTCCATAGTGGCTGTATCAATTTACATTCCCACCAACAGTGCAAGAGAGTTCCCTTTTCTCCACACCCTCTCCAGCATTTGTTGTTTGTAGATTTTCTGATGATGCCCATTCTAACTGGTGTGAGGTGATACCTCATTGTAGTTTTGATTTGTATTTCTCTAATAATTAGTGATGTTGAGCCTATTTTCATGTGCTTCTTGGCCATCTGTATGTCTTCATTGGAGAAATGTCTATTTAAGTCTTGTGCCCATTTTTGGATTGGGTCGTTTGTTTCTTTAATATTGAGCTGAATGAACTTTTTATATATTTTGGAGATTAATCCTTTGTCCGTTGATTCATTTGCAAATATTTTCTCCCATTCTGAGGGTTGTCTTTTCGTCTTGTTTATGGTTTCCTTTGCTGCGCAAAAGCTTTGAAGTTTCATTAGGTCCCATTTGTTTATTTATGTTTTTATTTCCATTACTCTAGGAGGTGGATCAAAAAAGATCTTGCTGTGATTTATGTCAAAGAGTGTTCTTCCTATGTTTTCCTCTAAGAGTTTTGTAGTGTCTGGTCTTACATTTAGGTCTGAATCCATTTTGTGTTTACTTTTGTGTATGGTGTTAGGGAGTGTTCTAATTTCATTCTTTTACATGTAGCTGTCCAGTTTTCCCAGCACCACTTATTGAAGAGACTGTCTTTTCTCCATTGCATATCTTTGCCTCCTTTGTCATAGATGAGTTGACCATAGGTGCGTGGGTTTATCTCTGGGCTTTCTATCCTGTTCCCTTGATCTATGTTTCTGTTTTTGTACCAGTACCATATTGTCTTGATTACTGTAGCTTTGTAGTATAGTCTGAAGACAGGCAGTCTGATTCCTCCAGCTCCGTTATTTTCCCTCAAGACTGCTTTGGCTATTCAGGGTCTTTTTTGTCTCCATACCAATTTTAAGATGATTTGTTCTAGTTCTGTAAAAAATGTCATTGGTAATTTGATAGGGATTGCATTGAATCTGTAGATTGCTTTGGGTAATATAGTCATTTTCACAATATTGATTCTTCCAATCCAAGAACATAGTATATCTCTTCATCTGTTGGTATCATCTTTAATTTCTTTCATCAGTACCTTATAGTTTTCTGCATACAGGTCTTTTGTCTCCCTAGGTAGGTTTATTCCTAGGTATTTTATTCTTTTTGTTGCAATGGTAAATGGGAGTGTTTCCTTAATTTCTCTTGCAGATTTTTCATCATTAGTGTATAGGAATGCAAGAGATTTCTGTGCATTAATTTTGTATCCTGCAACTTTACCAAATTCATTGATTAGCTCTAGTAGTTTTCTGGTGGCATCTTTAGGATTCTCTATGTATAGTATCATGTCAGCTGCAAACAGTGACAGTTTTACTTCTTCTTTTCCAATTTGTATTCCTTTTATTTCCTTTTCTTCTCTGATTGCTGTGGCTAGGACTTCCAAAGCTATGTTGAATAATAGTGGTGAGAGTGGACATCCTTGTGTTGTTCCTGATCTTAGAGGAAATGCTTCCAGTTTTTCACTATTGAGAATGATGTTTGCTGTGGGTTTGTCATATATGGCCTTTATTATGTTGAGGTAGGTTCCCTCTATGCCAACTTTCTGGAGTATTTATCATAAATGGGTGTTCAATTTTGTACAAAGCTTTTTCTGCATCTATTGAGATGATCATATTGTTTTTACTCTTCAATTTGTTAATATGGTGTATCACATTGATTGATTTGCTTATATTGAAGAATCCTTGCATCCCTGGGATAAATCCCACTTGATCGTGGTATATGATCCTTTTAATGTGTTGTTGGATTCTGTTTGCAAGTATTTTGTTGAGGATTCTTGCATCTATATTCATGAGTGATATTGGTCTGTAATTTTCTTTTTTATGGTATCTTTGTCTGGTTTTGGTATCAGGGTGATGGTGGCCTCGTAGAATGAGTTTGGGTGTGTTCCTTCCTCTGCAATTTTTTGGAAGCGTTTAAGAAGGATGGGTGTTAACTTTTCTCTAAATGTGTGATAGAATTCACCTGTGAAGCTAACTTTTCCTGGACTTTTGTTTGTTGGAAGATTTTAAATCACAGTTTCAATTTCATTACTTGTGATTGTTCTGTTCATATTTTCTCTTTCTTCCTGGTTCAGTCTTGGAAGGTTATACGTTTCTAAGAATTTGTCCATTTCTTCCAGGTTGTCCCTTTTATGGCATAAAGTTGCTTGTAATAGTCTCTTAGGATGCTTTGTACTTCTGTGGTGTCAGTTGTAACTTCTCCTTTTTCATTTCTAATTTTATTGATTTGAGTCTCTTCCCTCTTTTTCTTAATGAGTCTGGCTAATGGCTTATCAATTTTGTTTATCTTCTCAACGAACCAGTTTTTAGTTTTATTGATCTTTGCTATTGTTTTCTTTGTTTCTATTTCATTTATTTCTGCTCTGATCTTTATGATTTATTTCCTTCTGCTAAGTTTGGGTTTCATTTGTTCTGCTTTCTCTAGTTTCTTTAAGTGTAAGGTTAGATTGTTTACTTGAGATTTTTCTTTTTTCTTGAGATAGGCTTTATAGCTGTAAACTTCCCTCTTAGAACTGCTCTTGCTGCATCCCATAGGTTTTGGATCATCGTGTCTTCATTGTCATTTGTGTCTATGTATTTTTTGATTTCCCCTTTGGATTTCTTCAGTGATCTCTTGGTTATTTAGTAACATATTGTTTAACCTCCATGTGTTTTTGTTTTTTTACGTTTTTTGCCCATAATTCATTTCTAATCTCTTAGTGTTGTGGTCAGAAAAGATGCTTGATATGATTTCAATTTTCTTAAATTTATTGAGGCTTGATTTGTGACCCAAGATGTGATCTATCCTGGAGAATGTTCCATGCGCACTTGAGAAGAAAGTGTAATCTGCTGTTTTTGGAGGGAATGTCATATAAATACAAATTAAATCTATCTGGTCTCTTCTGTCATTTAAAGCTTCTGTTTCCTTATTTATTTTCATTTTCGATGATCTGTCCATTGGTGTAAGTGAGGTCTTAAAGTCCCTACTATTATTGTGTTACTGTCAATTTTCTCTTTTAGAGCTGTTAGCAGTTGACTTATGTATTGTGGTGCTCCTATGTTGGGTGCATATATATTTATAATTGTTATATCTTCTTCTTGGATTGATCCCTTGATCCTTATGTAGTGTCCTTTCTTGTCTCTTGTAACATTCTTTATTTTCAAGTCTATTTTATCTGATATGAGTATTGCTACTCCAGCTTTGTTTTGATTTCTATTTGCAGGGAATATCTTTTTCCATTCCTTCACTTTCAGTCTATATGTGTCCTTAGGTCTGAGGTGGGTCTCTTGTAGACAGCATATATATGAGTCTTGTTTTTGTATCTATTCAGCAAGCCTGTGTCTTTTGGTTGGAGCATTTAATCCATTCACGTTTAAGGTAGTTATCGATATGTATGTTCCTATGACCATTTTTTTAATTGTTTTTGGTTCGTTTTTGTAGGTCCTTTTCTTCTCTTGTGTTTTTCAATTAGAGAAGTTACTTTAGCATTTGTTGTAGAGCTGGTTTGGTGGTGCTGAATTCTGTTAGCTATTGCTTGTCTGTAAATCTTTTCATTTATCCATCGAATCTGAATGAGATCCTTGTCGGGTAGAGTCATCTTTGTTGTAGGTTCTTCCCTTTCATCACTTTAAGTATATCATGTCACTCCCTTCTGACTTGTAGAGTTTCTGCTGAGGAATCAGCTGTTAACATTATGGGAGTTCCCTTGTATATTATTTGACATTTTTCCCTTGCTGCTTTCAATAATTTTTCTTTGTCTTTAATTTTTGCCAATTTGATTACTTTGTGTCTCGGCGTGTTTCTCTTTGGGTTTATCCTGTATGGGACTTGCTGCACTTACTGGACTTGGGTGGTTATTTCCTTTCCCATGTTAGGGAAGTTTTTGACTATAATCTCTTCAAATATTTTCTCTGGTCATTTCTCTCTCTCTTCTCCTTCTGGGACCATTATAGTGCAAATGTTGTTGCATTTAATGTTGTCCCAGAAGACTCTTAGGCTGTCTTCATTTCTTTTCATTCTTTTTTCTGTATTCTGTTACACAGCAGTGAAATCCACCATTCTGTCTTCCAGGTCACTTATCTGTTCTTCTACCTCAGTTATTCTTCTATTGATTCCTTCTAGTGTAGTTTTCATTTCAGTTATTGTATTGTTCATCTCTGTTTGTTTGTTCTTTAATTCTTCTAGGTCTTTGTTAAACATTTCTTGCATCTTCTCGATCTTTGCCTCCATTTTTTTCCGAGGTCTTGGATCATCTTCACTATCATTATTCTGAATTCTTTTTCTGGAAGGTTGCCTATCTCCACTTCATTTAGTTGTTTTTCTGGAGTTTTTATCTTGTTCCTTCATCTGGTACATAGCCCTCTGCCTTTTCATCTTGTCTGTCTTTCTGTGAATGTGGTTTTTGTTCCACAGGCTGTAAGACTGTAATTCTTCTTGCTTCTCGGTCCACTTCTTTTTTATTGCTGATAAATATTACAGTGTTGGATATATTACAGTTTAACTACCCACATATTGAAGTACATCCTGGTTCCTTCTAGTTTTCAGTTATTATGAACACAACATTAATGTGCAGTTTTTGTGTGGATATAAGTTTTCAAATCAGTTAGGTAACTACCTAAGTGTACAGTTAATGAATTATATGGTAAAACTGTATGCTTTATGAAACTGCCACACTGTCTTTTAAAGTAGGTATACCACTGTGTTTCTCTACCAGCAATGAAAAAAAAAAGGTTTTTTTTGCTCCACTTTCTGGCCAGCATTTGTTATTGTCAGTTTTGTTTGATTATCGCCATTCTAATAGTGTGTACTTGTATCTCATCATTGCTTAAATTTGCAAATCTGTAGTGATATAAAATGTTGAGCATATTTTTATATGCTTATTTGCCACTTGTATATCTTCTTAGATGAGGTTTCTCTTCAGATCTTTTGCCCATTTTTAAAAATTAGGTTGTTTTTTTACTGTTATGTTTTAAGTGGTTTTTGTATATCTTGGATACATATCCGATGTGTGTTTTGCAAATATTTTTTCTCAGTCACTGACTTGTCTTTTTATTTTCTTGCACTGTTTCTTTCAGGGCAGAAGTTTTAAATTTTAATATAAACATTATTATTTTTTCTTCATGGGCTTTATTTGTGGTGCAACACCTAAAAATTCAATGACAAAATCGAGACCACCTAGATTTTCTTATATATTTTATTATAGAAATTTTAGTTTTGGTTTCAACATACAGGTCTATGATTCATTCTGAGTTAGTTATTTATGTAGGGTATAATTTCTACTAGGTTCATTTAAAAAGGATATGAACATCCATTTGTCCAACACCACTTGTGGAGAGACTATCCTTTTACAATTAAATTTATTTTGATCTTCTGTGAAAAATCTCTACATTTTGACTATATATTTGTGGATTTATTTCTGGGCTCTTATTTTGTTCCATTTGTATATTTGTCTATTCTTTTACCAATACCCTACTGTCTTGAGTTTTGTAGCCTTATGGTAAGTCTTGTAATTGGGTGTGTGTGTCCTCCAACTGGGTTCTGTTTCTTAAGTACTTGTGTTGGTGTGTATTTTGCCTTTTGGTATTCCTTATCTTTTTTTTTTTTTTTTTTGATAGCCTGGCAGATATCAAGTAAAAGGAACTGCTGTAAATAGGCTTTTATTAATGTGGTTGTGAAATGTAGCAGAGGAGGATAAGCATTCTATATTCTTATGAATAGATCTCAGCCTTTAATTAGGCTATACTTCTGGATTTTGAACTTCACAAGTATTTCTTCATTTTTTTTCTCCCCACTTAGGTATGAGAAGATGGCTAAGGAGAGCAGGAGGTGGACATTTTCTTTTCCCCAGGACAGTTTGACTCTGATAATACCCCATCAGATTAGGCTCTGGTTAACTGTTTTCCCCTGGGAGCAGACCTTGTTAAGAAGAAAGAGTGCTCTGACATATTTCAAAATGGCTTATTTTCCCATCCCCTTACTAGAAGAACAAAGGGATCTTTTTCTCTGATATTTAAACTAATCCAGTTCCTAGAAGTAAATCTCACAATTATCTGGGGGGCCCCCCACTATGAGTGGGACACTTGGAGCTTTTAATTCACAGAGCTATCCACAATGAACCTCCAGCAACTTGTCAATTGTATTTCAGTTTTTTCTACCATAGCACTGTAAGACAGAGCAGAAACTTCCAAGTTCCTTACATGTAGAACTGGAAGCTGGAAGTCTTACATTAGATTTTTAAGCAAGTTTAACTGCTGGCTGAAGCTTTTCTACTCAACTTTATGTGCCAAATAGAAAACGGTTTTTTTTAATTATTAAATTCTGCCCAAGGACAAACTAGTGAAACCACACACAAATTAACCACCTGCAATTGGTAATATGGGTCAAGAGTAGGCAAAATTATTAACAATACTTTCTATCTCTTTAGGTCCTATTTTTGCTCACTATTTTTGCTAATTAGGTTACAAAATTTCAAAATAATTATATATGTTATTTTTGCATCTAAATTTCAGTGTCTGGGGCAAAACTATATCCTCCTGCTCTAGAATTGTTGTCCCTTGGCTTCAAAAATATACTTAAGTTCTCTTGTCTTCAGTCATCAAGATTCAATTGTTGTCAGCATTTACAGTAGAGGCAGATACATTATTTCCACTATATTTTTATCTGATATAGATTAAAGATAAAATGTAACACACAACCAACTAATCTGAGAATTTGATTTGCTATGTGAAATAAGGAGAAATTCTTAAAGAGGAAAGAAAAAGAGTGTAGCCATTAAACAATTTAACATAAAAACAGAACTATATTTTCTGGGAAAGTATGTGTGAATCTCTTATAAACATGCAAATTTTAATTATTTGAACTCAATTATCATATAGAAACACAAAAATCATGCAATTTTGTCACAAAAATAATTTTAAAATTTAGTAGTTAGCCAGATAATTTGAAAAATATCATGTAATCAATAAAAATTTTCTATTCTCAGAATTTTGTTGTTTTTATTTCTTAAAAAGAAAATGAATACTTGCATTGCTTCTCCATACTTGGATTAACAATAACCTCATTCAACAATCCTCATCAAAACAGATACTGTCTGTTTTAAGAGGAGAAAGAAGGTGAAACCTAACAATTATAGTTATTTATCAATGGCTTCACTTTTCAAAAACATTTGAGTCAACGACAAAAAAAAAGCGCACAATGTGAAAGTTAAGTTTTATTGGGGTCAATATGAGGACTATAGCTCAGGAGACAGCATTTCAGATAGCTCTGAGAAACTGCTCCAAAGAGGTAGGGGAGGAAGGTCAGTGTTATATATGATTTTAGTGAAGGGGGTACATGCAGTCAAGCACACATTTCGGCAGAGGCTTGTTGCTAGTCATGAGGAACAGATGCCACCATTAATGATTTTAGCACTGTCTAGATATGAGGAGATGCAAGAATTGGGCTCATAAAATTTTCTTCTGAAAATATCTAGCTATCAAAAGACCTGTTATGTCAGCTTTTCCCAGAGCACAGAGTGCCTCATTCCTGATCTCCACATGAACTCCTTTCAGGGTGTGCTTAAGGTCAGTGGCGGCAACGATTTGTGACTTAATCCACGTAGAGGTAGATGTCAAGTGAGTGCCAATTTTTAGTTGGCAAGGTCCCCTCATGGTCATAAATTTGACTGTGGTTTGGGAGGCATTTCATAACCATTTCGTCCCACAGTGCTAAGAATGCTCATTCCCAGGGCTGGAGAAGATTTTGTTGATAGGCCACTCAATGTGTTATTATTGAACTAGGCCTTATTAACAGTAGCCAAAAATCTCTGGACCACCTGTCTTACTAGTCTCTTATGGTCCAGAAAAATATTCCCTCTGGCTGCATCTTCCCATATCTAGAGTTACACTATTACAATCATTGATCTCATATAGAACTATATATTTTTGTTGGAAGCTCAGTCACACATTTGGTAATGCAAAAAAGAACAATCTTATAAAACAGGCAAAATACAAATAACAGCTAGCAGTATTGGTAAAGTCATAAGTAAGAATTAAGCCAAGAAGTTTAATTAAGTGTGGTCCGGTATATCTCTAGTCATCTGACTTACTCTGTTCTGTGCCAATCCTTATTTTCAGGGAAATTATATATTGGCACTGTCCATAAGGCTCCCAGCCCAATATCCTAGTGTTACTAGGCTGATTATCCTTAGTATAATTTAATTGTTCCCAACATAAGGAGGGGCCTTAAAACTTCAATGACCATAGCTTGGTGTTAACTACATAAATCTATCTCATATTGTGGGAGTTTTATTCCTTGGCTGAAGTGTTGCTTGTTGTTCTGATTAAGCTTGAGTAACTTTAGTAGAAAATTCATATTTATGGCCAGGGTCAGAGCAGGTATTATTATTATTTTTTTGAATTTTATTTTATTTATTTTTTTATACAGCAGATACTTATTAGTCATCAATTTTATACACATCAGTGTATAAATGTCAATCCCAGTTGCCCAATTCATCACACCATCCCCCCCACGGCTTTCCCCCCTTGGTGTCCATACGTTTGTTCTCTACATCTGTGTCTCAATTTCTGCCCTGCAAACCAGTTCATCTGTACCATTTTTCTAGGTTCCACATACATGCGTTAATATACAATTTTTGTTTTTCTCTTTCTGACTTACTTCGCTCTGTATGACAGTCTCTAGATCCATCCACGTTTCAAGAAATGACCCAATATCGTCCCTTTTTATGGCCGAGTAATATTCCATTGCATATATGTACCACTACTTCTTTATCCATTTGTCTATCAATGGGCATTTAGGTTGCTTCCATGACCTGGATATTGTAAAGAGTGCTGCAATGAACATTGCAGTGCATGTGTCTTTTTGAATTATGGTTTTCTCTGGGTATACGCCCAGTAGTGGGATTGCTGGATCATATGGTAATTCTATTTTTAGTTTCTTAAGGAACCTCCATACTGTTCTCCATATTGGCTATATAAATTTACATTCCCATCAACAGTGCAAGAGGGTTCCCTTCTCTCCACACCCTCTCCAGCATTTGTTGTTTGTAGATTTTCTGATGATGCCCATTCTACCTGGTGTGAGGTGATACCTCACTGTAGTTTTGATTTGCATTTCTCTAATAATTAGTGGTGTTGGGCAGCTTTTCATGTGCTTCTTGGCCATCTGTATGTCTTCTTTGCAGAAATGTCTATTTATGTCTTCAGCCCATTTTTGGATTGTGTTGTTTGTTTTTTAATATTGAGCTGCATGAGTTGTTTATATATTTTGGAGATTAATCCTTTGTCTGTTGATTTGTTTGCAAATATTTTCTCCCACTCTGAGGGTTGTCTTTTCGTCTTGTTTATGGTTTCCTTTGCTGTGCAAAAGCTTTGAAGTTTCATTAAGTGCCATTTGTTTATTTTTGTTTTTATTTCCATTACTCTAGGATGTGGATCAAAAAAGATCTTGCTGTGATTTATGTCAAAGAGTGTTGTTCTTATGTTTTCCTCTAAGAGTTTTATAGTGTCCAGTCTTACATTTCAGTCTCGAATCCATTTTGAGTTTAGTTTTATGTATGGTGTTAGGGAGTGTTCTAATATCATTCTTTTACATGGAGCTGTCCAGTTTTCCCAACACCACTTATAGAGCAGGTATTATTAATTGGGCAGGTGAGGGGATCCCACTGAGTAATATCAATATTGGCCTGAACAGGACTATAATTTCTTTCTTCTAGAACAAATTTCCTAAGAGCCAACCAATTAAAGCCTTGGAGTGAAGAAATTCACCAAGGTAACTCAGAAGTACTAGACACAGGCACTTTGTCAAAAACCCAACAATTGGATTGATTTTTAAAACTAGCATAGGATCACGTCCATGATAGAAAACATTTGATTCATATGTAAAAGTCCAAGAAGTCAAGAAAACATTATAAATGATCATACAGATTAGGTCTAGCATCTTGTGCCAGCTGTATACTTCTGATGTCATCTTCTAATCCTGGTGTCAGTATGGTTTCTCCTCTGTTTGAGCATTGTTTTAAGGTGATTTTGGGGTCAGCCATCCTTTTTACAGGCCAGCCCAGCCAGTCCTTTGTAAGTGGAAATTAATCTAGGAGTCAATTCCCTTCACTATCTCTGAGCTTGCGCTATTTAAGAGTACCTGCTAAGGGTCCTTCCATCTAGGTTGGAGATAGTCCTTTAAATTATGTCTCTTCCAGTATGCATAATCCCCTGGTTGCAAGTTGTGGGTCATCTGATCTTCATCCAAAGACAGATTACTGAGATAAACTTCAGAAACAAACTTAGAGTACCCTTTTAATAATTCAATTAAACTTTACATTGATATAACATAACAGTAAGGAGCTATCTGGAAAGTGAGTCTCAGTTAATACAGGCCTTCATTATCAAAACTGGAATTTAATATTCACTGAAACAATCTTTTTCTCTCTAAAATTACCCTCATTTCTACCAAATATAGTCAAATTAAGATTAATTTGTTTTCAAAATAGATCTGGTCTCAGTAAACTTGGTCTGATGATTTATATAAGCGTAATTGATCATATAGGTTTTTAAAAATTGGCTGTGCTGAGATTTTTATAAGGAGTCTCAGACTGAACTTTTAAAAAATCCTCTCAGAGCTAGGAAGGTCATGGTAAGGACTTGTCACAGATTTTGCCTTACAGATTTAGGTGAATTCCCCCCTTTTCAAGGTCCACAAAATACCTTGAGATTCTTGTACCTGTTAGGAGGTGGCCTTCCTAATTTATCTGATAAAGCTGATGGTAATCTAAGAGTTTCCAATCTCTGGAGAGATCAGATAGAGAGAAAAGATAAATATTTCAATTCTGCCTACAAAGGTATAATTTACCAAATTACTGTTAAGTCATAATTAGCTTGAGGAGAAGGGTTTCTTTATACCTGGAAAACACATTAAAAGCCAGTAATATTTCAGATAGAAACCATAAAAATTATAACCATATTCACCAATTCACTCAGTCCTATGTAACTAATCCTTTTTTGTTAAAGTTTTATGAAGCAATCAGGTTTCAATTAGAATTCTTTAATGTCTTACCTAGTTCAGCTTATGGTCTGAAAATTCTTTCTATAAATCTTGAAGAGGTAGCATTTTTCAAAGTCTTCACACTAAAACTGTAAGTGTCTATGAATGAGAAAAAGACTGAAGAAAGCACAGTTAAGGGCTTTCCTTGTGGAGCAGTGGTTAAGAATCCACTTGCCAATGCAGGGGACACGGGTCTGAGCCCTGGTCTGGGAAGATCCCACATGCTGCAGAGCAACTAAGCCAGTGCACCACAACTACTGAGCCTGCACTCTAGATCCCATGAGCAACAACTACTGAACCCACATGCCACAACTACTGAAGCCTGAGTGCCTAGAGCCTGTGCTCTACAACAAGAGAAGGCACCTCAATGAGAAGCCTGTGCATCACAGGAAGAGTAGCCCCCACTAGCCACAACTAGAGAAAGCCCATGCAGCAACAAAGACCCAATGCAGCCAAAACTAAATAAACAAATAAATAAATTTTTTGAAAAAAGGCACAGTTAAAAAAATAGCTGATTACAATACAATTGACAAAGAAACTTGGTTACTGCTGTGACATACAACACTTTAAGATAATAACTAGAATTATGACTGATAACATTTTACCAGAACATATCAGAATTTTAAGAATTCCACATAATTTCTAGAATATCTATATTAATAATATTTACCATACAATATAACCCTAGAAGATTTATTGCTCATTTGGCAATACTTCCCATGTAATTTAACATACCAAATGACCATAATTAGTTTAATAGCTCTCCTTGGGATGTTTCAGGGGCCCTTTGAAGCATCCCAAAGTTAGCTAGAGGTCAAAGGAATTTCATTAGAATTTGATTTGGGAAGTTTTGTCAAAATATCAAAACTGCTTTAAAACACTTAGTCAGATAAGATCATAGGTTACTGTGAAACAATAGTTATTCACTTAGCCAAAGTGATGATAAAGTATTTCAAAGGCAAATACAGAATTTATCTCTTAAAAGGTAAAGGAAATGCTATCAAATGCAGCTCAACATTTTAAGAAAACTTGTCCTCTTAACAAAGAGAAAGGCCAAATCAAGTTTTGCACCAGCTTACTTTTAAAATTCATTTACTCAGTTAAATTTATTCTACACTTAGTCAATCCTGACCACACACAAAAGTCTCTTCTCAGGGTCCAATTCCCAAAAAGTTCCATCATTTCTAAATCCATGATAGTTTGTCCCTTATTTTTTTTCAATCCAGAACCAACCAGCTCTAAGACAAACTTACTTTCTTTTCCCTTAATAAAGTGCAATTCCATTCCTCATAACTTCTTTACTGAAAAAAAAAAAAAAACTTCTTACTTTCCTACTGTATAATGAAATATTTCCTTTATTATTTCTATTAACTTTAATTACATGTTTAAATTAGAATCCTCAACTCTTAAAAACCTTAATTTCTAGTGAAAACTAAGAAGTAAGCAATTATGAACGTTTACATTAACCTTCTTAGATTGGTGAACATAAATACCAGTGTTAATTTCTAAAAACATTTGCTTTCGTATATAGAACATCTCAGGGTGGCATCAAACATATTCATTAATAGTTCTAAATACCTTTAGTTTCTCTGTTTATTAGTTGATGTCTCAGTAACTTATTTTATTTGGGAATATCCTAGCTATTCAATAAACTTCCATCACTTAATTTAGCACAACTCTAAATTTCAAGTTGTCAAACCTCTGGAGAGATTATTCTTAAGTAGATGTTCCTAAAATATAATCATTCCTAAAAAGTTTACCCAAAAGCTCTTATCTCACTTATGTATAATTCACTTATAAAAATTTCATCATACCAAGTTATTTTTCTTGTTGACAAATTTGCAACAGATATAACAAGATTTTATTTAACATATTAAACTTAAGTGCAATAAAATGTTGATGACTCTAAAGACATGTCTGTGTTAATTAAATCAACAAAGTTAAACTAACTTTAATATCAGATATTAATTTAATACTAAATATTTGTTTTTCTCTCAAGCTAGCTTTCTCTAACAACTGAATCTGCAATAAAAGAGCTCATTTTGGCCATTTCTAGGGCAAAAATTTCCTTTAAGTTCCAATTAATTAGGTACTTGCTTATATAAGTTTTGTACATACATAAACCTGGCTGGGGTGTTAGTCAGAGGCTGGCTTTCTGACACCCTCCATTTCCATGTTTGAGAGGCTCTATTTCCCATTTTAAAGTTGAATTTTTCAGGGATAAAATTTACTAATGAAATTGTGTGGTTGGCCAGTGTGCTGCTTATGAGCTTAATTCTTCTAGGCATCACTCTATAGACATTTCAGCCCTTTTACATGACTCGGTTTCTCCCTTTGGTCATCTAAGACCACAGTGAGTGCTCAGATCACTGAATGATCAATTCTTATGCATGATCCCCAGAGGAGCAAATCTTTTAATTAATGAGTAGTTTTCCCTATGGGACAACTGCATTGTATGAAGATTCTGCCTCCACCACTCCCATAAATTTCTCAATCGTCTAAGAAAGCCATAACTGACTGGGAGGAGATTTGTCCTTTTTCTTTGGAGCAAATGTTCTCATGTAATATCTTCACTTTTATCCTGAAAAATTCTATTAGGACAGCCAAATTGAGGAAAAGCATAAGATCAGCCTCTTACCTAACTATTCAGCCTGGACCAGTCAGCCTTTTACAAATGAGCAAATGCCAGTATCTTTCACCTGGGTGGGTGTTTCCCTGGTATCTTTCAAACAGCTGCCCACCCCCAGTATCTTGTAACTGGGGGGCCAGGTACCTGTTACACACCATCAAATAAAACTCAGGATCATCAACCAATATGGGAGATCTGAGAATCAGGAGAGACTCACCCAAATTCGTCTGGATTCTCAAAGGAGGTGGATGGGCACAAGAGGCCTCTGCTGGTACCACGGCTCTGGTTCCTTGTAGAGTTCAGGCAAAGGACAGAAGTGTGCTCTGGATCTCTTTCTTTGGTCACCATGACTGTTGACTGAAAAAACTGCACAATGTGAGAGTTGTGAATTAAGAATTGTTGGGGTCAAAATGAGTACTATAGCACAGGAGACAACATATCAGATAGCTCTGAGAAACCATTCCAAAGAGATAGAGGGAAAGTCAGTGTTATATATGATTTTAGTGAAGGAGGTACATGCAGTCAGGTGCACATTTTGGCAGAGGCTTGCTGCTAGTCATGAGGAACAGATGTCACCATTAATGATTTTAGTGCTGTCTAGATATGAGGAGATGCAAGAACTGGGCTCAAAAAATCTTCTCCTGAAAATATCTAGTTCTCAAAAAGGTCTGTTCTGCCAGTTTTTCCCAGAGCACAGAGTTCCTCATTCCTGATCTCCACCCTGAAATCCTTCCAGGGTGTGTTGAAGGTCAGTGGCTGCAGTGATTTGTGACAGTCTATGTAGAGGCAGATGGCAAGTGCCAATTTTTAGTTGGCAGAGTGTTTGAGTATTGGGTATTTAAAGACTTGATACTTAATTTAACTTTTAAGGGAAGCATATATCATGTCTCTTTAGTAGAGAGAAATCCCTGTCTTGCCAAAGAATTGTCTTTAATTTTCTGCTGATTAGGTATGTTGAAATAAAAATATGGCACTCATTTTTGGTAACTGTAAAAAATCTAGAATTTTCAGAACTTGTATTCAGCAAACTTTACCTTTTGAAAGCTATATTCTATTTTACCTAATCATATTAGGATATGAAATAAAATTTATTTTATACAGAGACTAAGCATGCTCTAATAAAAAAGGGATAATATTATTGTATAATTTTAAAGTAACAATAAAATAATTATCTTCTCAGCATATTATCATAATAATACAGCTGAAATAAGATAAAATAATAGTTTAAAGTGCTTAACTTTATTTTTTGAATCCTTAAACAGCAAAAATCATTTCTTAATAAATAATAAAATATGACCACAGTAGAACTGTTTGTCCATAGAAAGCAATATATAAAGTAAAATGCAAAATAGTGTATGGATTAAGTTTTAGTCGACAATAAAACTAGTTTTCTGCTTAGGTGTAAATGGATTTCACACTCTAGAAAACTGAATTATTATTTTAAATTATACAGAGTTAGCTTTAGAATTTTCATAAGATTATGCTTTCAGAACTGATTAGTGATAGAAAATTATCTTTCTGAAACATAGCACTTTTGCATTTAGTAAAGTTTCTAATGTATTGGTAATTTCTTAGTTTTTAAAATTATTTGTGGTCATACTCTGGGAATTGTTTTCACTTCTTTTAAATGGCATATTATTATTTTGATTATTTTCTTAAGACATATGTTTCTGACATACAACTGAAAAGTTAATTTCATATCATGAGATTCCCACTCATATAATGTCAAAATACAAGAAACTTAACTTTATAGTTATTTTTATTTTTGTAGCAGTTATAATGAAAATGTCAAAAAATCTGGTAATAACCTAGCAGCATAATTATCTGTCAATGAACCTGCATTTTCATTTTTTTCATCCCATTCTACAATTCATTTTCTCTTCATCTTAAATAAAATAAATTCAGTTTGCTGATTAATGAACTCAGCTAGTTGCCTGCATCCAATTTTGTTCAATTTCTCCATCATGAGTACATTTATGTCTTGAATTTAACTTTGTATGCCACATTTTTGCAAAGTTCCTGTTTTTATTTCATTCCTGTTTTGGTCCATGGCAGAGCTAATTATCTATCCTTTAGCAATAGCTACAAAAATATTAACAGGTTGATTTATCCAAGATGGAAACTAAATTCTCAAAGTTTTAATTTTTCTCATTAAATTAAAGAATGCATAATGTGCTCCAGCAGTAGTAATTAAAACATTTAAATTTTAAAATGATACAGTAAATTTAAAATTATTGACACCATTAAGCTAAACAAAACCACATTTCAATGATGGAAAATCTGTTAAAATAATAAAACAGTAATAAAAACAGTCTAATGGTAAGATTTATACACCTCAATATCTCTATGTCATAACTATTTTATGCAAGCATATCCAAGAATATATGTGGACCATAGTGATTTTATTAAATTGTTTTATCTTTGTCATACATAGTGCTATATTTTAAGAAAACATTTTTCCAAAAGATATATAATAAAGAGAATAATCCTTCATGAGAGCAGAGTACTGTATTATCCTATAATTAAACCCCTATGAGTTGATCACAAACCATAATTATATCATTATTATTTGGGGCTGGAGAAGATCAGAGATAAACAAATTGTCCCTATACCATCAATTCTACAATTGTGATCAAAGAAATTTTTTTAATCTTATTTTATTTTATTTTTGGCTGCATTGGGTCTTCGTTGCTGCATGCGGGCTTTCTCTAGTTGCAGCAAGAGGGGGTTACTCTTCATTGCAGTGCCCGGACTTCTCATTGCGGTGGCTTCTCTTGTTGCAGAGAACAGACTCTAGGTGCACAGGCTTCAGTAGTTATGGCTCACAGGCTCTAGAGTGCAAGCTCAGTAGTTTTGGTACACGGGCCTAGTTGCTCCAAAGCATGTGAGATCCTCACAGACCAGGGCTCAAACCCGTGTCCCCTGCATTAGCAGGCAGATTCTCAACCATTGTGTCACCAGGGAAGCCCGATCAAAGAAATTTGAATGGGCTAATGTAGACAATCAGAGGAGAATGCAGACAACAAATGGTAATTCATATAATGGTAAAGTAACCTAGCCAGAAAACTCTTCATCCTATATGCATTAGTTTAACATAAATACATCAAAAATATTTAATCAACTAGTTTGGCAGTCAAAAATTTATACTTATATTTATGAGGTCTAATAAGACAGCATCAATCTTAATTTAAGATTATGAATATGTATGCAATTTCTCCAATTCTAAATTAGAGTTCTTTTCTTTTTGTCTTTCTTTAAGTATTATAATTCAGAATATATATACCTTCATCTAGGTATCAGGGACTGTATAAAAATTACAGAATTGACCTGAGTTCCACATTATTACCACATTTTTACACTAACTAAATTTATCTTATTCTTTTACTTTCATGTCTGCTCCTTTCTAAGAGTCCTAATACAATTATTTGTAAAAATGTAGAACTGACTTCTCACCAGTCCTTTTAAATTTTCTTAATATTTCAAACAAAATAAAAAAAATATTTATTGACTAATATAATTCTTTAAACTTTGACATTTTAGGCATTTTTTATAATGAAGTTATTAGACCTTCCAAGGAAGTACACTACATTTGTTGTTCTTAATGTGAAAAGCCTGGAAGTATGATATGGACCAAGGCATGGCAAGTTCAAAAGTCCTTCTTTTCCTAACAGAACTAACCAGCAAATTACATTCATAATACAGAATGAAAATCTTGGGAAGTTTGCATCAGAATAAGCTATTTGAAAAAATGACAGTATGTTCACAGGATTTGTGATTTAATGTACCAATTCATTGTGAGATTACAGTAGTACCATCAAAAGCAGTTTCTGAATTGGGTCCTTACTTATATGCTTTATGATTAGAAGCATCATAATTTGCCAAAATATACCATGCAAAACTTGACTCGTTCTGAGTGTTATTTTAAACTGATATAAACCTCATAACTCTCATTATTATAAAATATTTATTGAGCACAATTTCAGCTAAGGTACTGTATAAAACAAAATGATTCATTCAACTCCTTTCTTATAAGTGTTCTTTGATTGATGTAAGCTGCATAAGGGCAAGAAACATGCCTGGTTTGTTTGTCACTGTACCTCAGTGATTAGCACTGTGCCCAGCACAGAGCAGGTACTGCATGTGTTAAATATATACCTCCTGAAAGAATCATGATTGAAAATTTTGCTGAAAAAAATGAGCTCACTCCAAACAGGATTCCTTTGTTGTAGTCATTTTCACCAGTATTTAATTTCCTCATTACTCACTTTCACTTTTTACTTACATTTTTCTTTCTTCTTTCATATTCTGAAGTTGCAAAAGTTAGATTATTGTAATATTTTCCAGATTGAAGAGAAAAACATTCTTCAGCTGTTTATTTTTCCTCTCTATTCCAATTTTTAAAAGTTGACTTGACATATCTGTTCATTTCAGAGTAATAGATTGAATTAATAAACTCAGGATTTTGTTCTATCATATAGAAAAACATTATTTGAATCATACAATTTGAAATATCTCACTAATCTTGACACTGAAGTTCTATTTATCAGTTGGTAGACTATGTTTGCTAAAGCAAATTTACCAAATTAAAATTTGCAAAGATAAGACAATTGTTTTACCTACTTATGTTGGCTGGTTTTATTTGTTTGTTTTGTTTTGTTTGTTCTGATTGTCAGTTAACGTAATTTTTAAGAAGGAGAGAATACATTTGAGATACATCTCCAGCCACCTTTATTATTCTTTTGAAGGACTCAAGAGCATGAGATCACTACCTTCCCACAGAGAGAAAATGCATTTTACTCTATCACTTATTTTTATTTGTTTCAAAAGTAAATGATAAAGCAAAATCTTGTCCAGTTCTTTGTTTCTTTGTTTCTTTAAGTAGTGACACAGAAGGGCAGTTTCATAGAGCACAGAATGTTTTAAGGCATGTCAAGGAGCCACTGATCATATAAGAGGACTTTTTGGGAAAAACCCATAATAATAATCCTAAAGTTCTGCACATGTCCTTTTCTAGATGGCATACCTGAAAATTGCAAATTATTTACTTAAAATGTAATGTGTACAGATGATCTTGGACATTCCAATATGTTATATTAGTAGGATGTTATATTGGATGAAAAAGTTAACTAAAGAGCTTTCTTTTTATGAAAACATTGAAAAATTACTTAAAAAATTGAAAATGTCCAGTAAGCACATTCTTTCATTCTTTTGGACACCATATGAAGCACTTTGTTCATTTTGACACACTTTAACATTTTGAGTACATTCTTAGCTCTGTCCTATGAAGAAATTACAAAGATTAACATACAATTGTCATTATTTATTTTTCATATACTGATAATATTTTTAAATTAATTTTAAATATAATAAAGAAAACTTCTTGAAAAAATATTCTAGAATTTTGAATTCTAGAAAATTCAAAAATGTGTCTTTATGTCATTTTCCCATGATTTTAAGCACAAAACTAACCAAAATATAACTTTTCTGTAAACATTTATTTCCTACTTTTTTTAGTAGTACTCAGTATTCTTAAATAATCCTTTTTTTGCTAAAAATGGCAAAATGCTTGCATATCACTTATGTAGTCTACTACAACAAAAATTAATAAAACTAATAGAATTTTAAATCCTTTAGTTTATAAATGAAATTTACTTTCATAAAAGGTATATATTTGCAATATTGTACTGTACATATTTCAATTTAAACCAAAGATTCACAGTTCATTTTTCTGGAAACAATTTGTTTTGGAAACCATTTTAATGGTTCTTTGCATTGAAGTTCTTTGACAACAATGTATCTTTTTAATTATTCTTTTTGGAAATATGG
Source organism: Balaenoptera ricei (assembly GCF_028023285.1). Classification (NCBI taxonomy): domain Eukaryota; kingdom Metazoa; phylum Chordata; class Mammalia; order Artiodactyla; family Balaenopteridae; genus Balaenoptera; species Balaenoptera ricei. The sequence continues at coordinate 51,076,206 of NC_082655.1, forward strand.
TAGATCATTAAATATGCAAACATAAGTAGCAAGAATTAGGAAACAGATTCCTCACTGTTACTTTAGAACAGAATAAAGGAGAAAGATAACACTTTATGTGTTTAATCACTTCCACGTTTCACAAGTTGGAACATCAAACATAGTAACCTTAACTGTGCACTTGCTGTAGTCATGTACTATATATTGATTAATCATGTAATCTTCAAAACTTGGCAAGTAGTAGTTTTGGGCAAATACTAACTAGCTGGACATGAAAATCAATAATACTTAATGGAAGCAGAGACTAATTCTTAGTTATGTAATACATCTTTTTAACATAAGAATAAATCTGAAATCTTAAGACAATAATTATTATAATTTATTAAAGTATTTTAATGGTCAAATATTAAAGATATGAAACTATATTGTAGGAACAGTAGTTCCTTGGCATTATCAGATGGTACTTTGCTCTTCTATTTGCAATAGTACACAATAGATGTACATAATAGAAATATATTTTCAGCTATGTTGGTGTAGGAACTATTTATTTTCTGCGTACTTTTCTTTAACTCTCTTTACAACTCTCCATAAAACTTTACATTTTCATTGGGGTGTAATCAATCAAAGATGGATTTGTTTACTGGTTCATAGATGATTTTTCATGGAAATTGTTTAACATAGTTGTGAAGTTTTCTGTTTTCAAGAAATTAATGTTACATTTTTTTAACTGCAAGCGATAAGAGGAATTTAAAGATACAAATTTACTTTTCAAAAAATTCTAGTGGGCTAAATGAACTTAAATAACTAAAAATAAAATATAATTCTTAAAGTTTACCTTATGTGATATTATAATTTGTAGTACACTATGTAGTTCTACAATTGTTAAATTATGATATAATTTAAAATTCTGTCAAAATTTTTCTAAGCATTTGTATGCTTTAAAGGATACAATATTTTTCTAAAGCTATCTGATATATGGGTTCTTAATGTTTGTATTAATTTTCAATCTATTTTTCTGTTTAGTTAATTAAAGTTCTTCATAATTGTTAAAAATGATTATTTTAACATTTTTTTCTTGTAAAATCACATTAGGTTGATAAATTTCAACATATGAAACACATAACAAGGTTTTTTTGTTTTGTTTCTTTTTTCACTTGGAGTAAGAACTAAAATGATTATTTATTTTTGATAGAAAATATTCAGATATTAACAATGCATCCAAGTGTCACACATTATCCATACCAGTAATATTGCAATAGTGATTGAAATGATAGTCACACATTCATTGATAAGGATTACCCTAAATTCAGGAATATGAGAAGTGTACTTAAATGGGAATACAACTAATCATTCTTCCAAAGGTCAAATCTGTAGCTGTGACCAAAGAGAAGAGTTTTACAAAATTCAAGGGTTAAAGATGGACTTTGGAATATCTCTACTGGATATTTTTATTCCTTCTTTACAAATGGAAAAATTGAAATTTATGAAGTGTAAACCTTAGAGTAAAATTTAAGGATATTTTTCTTTATTTTACATAAATCTAATTAATATGGAAATTTTATCCTGACAAAAAGTATTTTTCCTCTACCTAGTTAGGCAAGGAAGTCTGAATTTCTCCATCAGCAATTCTTTCAGGCCAAAATATCTTGGATCATTCTTTCATTCAATGAAAATTTGTTGCACATTTTTTTCAAGATCAACCACTATTTATAATACTAGGAATGATCAGCCACTATTTATAATACTAGGAATATTGCAGTGAACAATAATGTTCCTACTTTCATGAAACATGTATTTAGTTGAATGGCAAGCAATGAAAAATAAGACAATAAATATGTAATATATAATAAGTTAGGTAGAAAATAACATAAAACAATTGGTCAGAGCGTGAGATGAGTGCTGTTTTTAGAGTAATGGTCACAAATTTATCTTTGATACAGTGACATACAAGCAGACCTCAATAAAACAAGGGTTAACTTTTAAATCTTTAGTACAGAAGTTATATCTAAAGGTGAAAATGGAATATGTTCCTCAAGTTTTAAATGTTTTGTCAGCTTTACCTGTGAGTTTTATGCTTACATATGTTTTCATGTTACTAATTATTGTCCTTTCCTTTCAACTTCAATAACTCCCTAGAACATTTCTTCTAAGTTTGGTATAGTGGTGATGAAGACCAGCTTTTTTGTCAGGCAAACTCTTTATCTCTCCTTCAATTTTAAAGGACAACTTTACCAGGTAGAGTATTCTAGATTGCATTTTTTTTTTCTCTTTCAGCCCTTTGAATATATTGTGCCACTCCCTTTTGGCCTGCAAGTTTTCTGCTGAAGAATCTGCTGATAGTGTTACAGGGGTTCCCTTGTTTACAGCAAGTTTCTTTTCTCTTGCTGCTTTTAAAAGTCTTTGTCTTTAACTTTTGGCAATTTAATTATAATATATCCTGGTGTATGTTTTTTAGGGTCCATCTTATTTGGTACTTTTTGGACTTACTGAATCTAAATTGTCTGTTTCTTTCCCCAGTTTAGGGAAGTTTTTAGCCATTACTCTGTATAAGCCTTCTGCTCCTTTCACTTTCTTCTCCTGGGGAACATAGAATATGTATAATGGACAGCTTGATGGTGTCCCATAAATCCCTTAAGCTATTTTCACTCTTTTCATATTTTTTTTTTCTTTTTGCTCCTCTGATTGGGTGACTACCATTGCCTTGTCTTTGAGTTTGCTGATCTTTTCTTCTGTTTAATCTAGTCTGTTTTTGTACCACTCTATTAAAATTTTCAGTTCAGTAACTATATTCTTCAGCTCTATAATTTCTGTTTCATGATTTTTTATATTTTCTATCTCTGTTGAAATTCTCACTTTGTTCATGCATTGTTCTACTGACCTCAGTGAGCATGTTTATAATTTTGAACTCTCTATTGGATAATTCACTTATTTCTGTTTTATTAAGGTCGGTTTCTGGAGACTTATAGTGTTCTTTTGTTTGGAACATGTTCCCTATTTTTTTTTTTTTTTCTTTCCCTGACTCTCTGTATTGGCTTATGAGTGTTGGATAAAAGAGCCTTCTCTCCCAGTCTTGACAGCAGACTTGCCTTGTGTAGGAGATGAACCTCATCAATCAGCCTGTCCCTAGCTCCTGATTGCCTCTCAAGCCTTTGTGATTGCCCAAGCTCCAATTTTTGTTCTTAGTGTTCCCAGTAAAAGAGGGTGTGCCAAGACCTATCAGTGTCCCAAAGATATGAGAACTTCCCATTCATCTGTCCAGGCTCCCAGAGGACTACTAATTGTCTGCTTCTTTAGTTCCCTGATGCTGGCTAATTGGAAAACTGACCTTCAAGAAAGAACTGGGAAAGTCAGAATTCATATATGCAATCTAGCCCTTATCAGGGAAAATGGAACTGGATGTTTTTGTCTCCTGACTCTGGTGAGCCAGAGGAAATAGTCACCAGGCATGCTTATGTACCCAAATAGAACAGTTTCCTTGTTTTCATGTAGTCCCAGGGGATTAATGAATACTAAGCTCCATCAGCTTCCAGAGCTAGGTGATTTTGGTGTCAGCCAGCCATAACAGTTGGTGTACTAGATCAGTGGACAAGCTTCTTCGGAGGAGAACTGGAGACTTGGTTTTACTGTTGTAATGAGCTATGGGGAGACAGCAGTAACATGCCCACTAACTCTTTCAGGCTTCTAGGAGGATCCAAGTCAGCTCCCACATTTAGGATGATGAGAAGCTGGAAATTCAGGCAGCAGCTAGGAAAAGATGCAGACAATCCCTTCCAAGGAGAAAATGAGGGATGTGTGATTTTGCCTGTTTCTTTGCCCTGAGAACAGGGAGGATAGTTGCAAGAAATGCATGCTCACCTATTTGAAAACATATAACTGATTTTATGGTCCTGTGAAACTCAAAATGCCAAACCCTGTTGGCTGTCTGAGCTAGGTTAGTTGAGGGTTCATTCCTCAGGTAGCAGCTGCAAAAGTTGGGGCACTAGTTGTATGGACAAGCTCATTCCAGAGAGATGCTGGCTATTTGGTTTTATTGTTAGAGCTAACTGGATGGAGAAAGTAAGGGAAGTGTCGCCCAGCACTTTCAGCCTCCAGGAAGTATCCCAGTCAGCAGACAGATACAAGTTGATTAGAAGACAAGCCCTCTGAAAGCAGCTGGGAAAGTATACAGTCACAGCCCTTCCAGAAAACAACAACAACAACAACAACAACAACTGGGAGATAGGCTTTTTTCCCCCTGCTTTATTTTCTATAGTCCTGTGGGACTCATGAATTCAAGTCCTGTTGGTTCTCAGAGCTAGGTGATTTGGGGGCCCATCCCTCACATAGCATCCTTAAAATTTGGGCTGCTGCATATGTGATCCAAACCATTTGCTCCTCAGGGAAAAGTTGGGAGTTGGGGATTCCCTCATGATAGTAAGGCATTGTGCCAGGGGTGTGGTTTTTGGAGGGAAATATATTTATTTCAATGTATTTTCTCAGCCACCCAATGCATAGGATTCACTCTGCTAGTTTCTGGATTTCTCTCAGAAGCAACTGATCTGTGTGTAGCTGTATATTCAGTGCATCTGTGGGAGGAGAAACATCTTCCTATGTTGCCATCTTGGTGATGTTTCAGCTCATTTATGTTACAAACTGTTTTAAGAAAAATTCAGTGAGAGGGATAACATTGAGGCAAATTTGTTATTGTGTTTCTATAATTTAGTTTTGTTCTGAGCGTTAGAGCACTCTGGGATGAAATCTACATAAACATAAACAAATGTGATATTTTTAGCTTTTTAAAAACACTAGGCATTTTAAAACTGAGGTATAAATAGAGACAACTCATTTCTTCTCTATTATAAAATACAACTCAAATTTGTCACCTAATTAATGACATCTAGATTTGAGCTCTCAGTTTCAAAGAGTTTGAAATTCAAATCAACAACGTTGATCTAAGGGTGCAGAGGAATTATACTAATATAAACACAGAAATATTGAATCAGAAGCTCTCAAACTAATAAATATCTGACATGAGCCTAAGGCAAAATGAAAACAGAGAGTCCCTGCTTTTTCTAAAGGCACACACATACATATACAAACCAGTTGACATCACAGGAATTTAAAAAATTATATATTTATAATCTTCTCTTTCTCTGCGTGTTCCTCTTGCCTCCTACAGTCTCCAAGAGTAATAAAGTTAGATTCTGATCAATGTTGCTCCAATGAATTAACTCATCCATCACTCAGTGTTTATTGAGTACTTATAAATGTTGAATATAGAATGCTGTAAGCAATTTTAAAAGCCTATGTTTCAGGCACTGTGCTTATTTCTAGGGATATACATGGGATTAAACAGAATTCCATTTTGGAGAGGGTTTATAATCTCTAATGGGTAATATAGACATTTAACTTAATTATAATAAAAATGGGATAATGCAATGACTTTTAAAAAGTGAGAGAGATTATATACAGAGCTAGAGTAGCCTAGAGATGGGAATTTTAAACTCTCCATGGAGGAGCCAGAGAAGGATTTCCAGAGGAGTCTATACTTAAACTAAGCCTTGAAGCATAACAAGAAATGTTTAGCTAGATAAAATAGAAATGGAGATTATTAGCAGAGGGAAGAATGCCCAGGCATGAAGATGACAGGAAGTATACCACCTGACAGTAAATGTGTATGCATAATAATCTCAGGTGGCCAGTACCAAGCCAAGACAAACTGTTAAATTATACTAACACATAAATTTTATCCTAAAAGTTTGGGAGACATTTAAATATTTTAAGTAACTAAGTATCATGTTAACATATCCTTGTCAACACTTGGTATTGTCAATCTTTTGTTTTAACTTTAGCCTTTCTAATGCATGTATACTGATATCTAGTTATGGTTTTCATTTGTATTTCCCTAGTGACAGATGTTAAGCAATTTTTCATGTGTTTATTGATATATGTATCACTTTCTTTTGTTAAGTACCCATTTTTAAATTTGTTTTTCCTCTTATTACATTGTATGAATTTTTTATACATTCTAAACACAAGACCCTTTTTTGTAATACATGTTGCAAAAAAATTTTTCGCCCCACTCTCTGGTTCCTTTTTATTTTTGCACCAGTGTCGTTCCTAGAGCAAACGTTTTTGATTCCTGTAAAGTCCAATTTACCAATTTTTTATGGTTTGTGCTTTCTGCATGCAATTTAAGAAATCTTTCCCTACTTCAATGTCATGGAGATTGTTTTCTTCTGCAAGTTTTATAGTTTGAGGTTTTCCATTTAGAACTATTATATGTTTGTTTGGGGCAAATTTACAGATATAAAGTTGTTCTAGCATTATTTGTTACAAAGACTTTATTTTTCCAATTCAATAAGATTGACCCCTTTATGACAAACCGAATGATTAAATATGTGTGGGTACATTTCTGCACTCCTTATCTTGTTCCATTGATCTGTTCCAAGTACGTCTGTAAATTCCAAATGACCTTGATTGTTCTACCCATTAAAAATTGCTCACCTTACTCAAAGTTTGTGGTATTTCATAAAAATTTAAGAATCAGCTTGTCAATTGCTGCTAAAAAGTCTGCTAGTATGTTATTAATATCTATAGATTAATTTTAGGATGATTGGACTTTCAATCCATGAACATGGTTAACTGCTCCATTTTTCTATATCTTCAATTTCTTTGAGTAGTGATTCACAATTTTAGTATAGAAGTTTTAGATACCTTTTATTAAATTTCTTATTAGTATGAAATTATGTTTGGTGCCATTGAAGATAAAGTTAACTTTATGATTTATTTTTTAATTTTTTTTATTAGTAAATTAAAATACAATTGATTTTTACATATTGACCTTGCATCCTCAACTTCTGTAAGTTGACATATTAGTTACAGTAGTTTGTTTTTTGTTTTTTTTTTTTTGTAGATTTGAGGAATTTGCTAGGTAAAATTATGTTGCTGAAATGAGATTACAGCTTTACTTCTGTTTTTCCAATCTGTATACTTTTTGTTTGTTTGTTTGCCTTATCATAAAGCAAAGATCTCTAGTTCAATGTTGAACAATATTTGAAAGAAAGCATCCTTGTTGTAAGTGATGCTTCATTCTGAAGAAATTCTTTTAGCACTTACTGGAGAGGAGATCATACGGTGACAAATTTTCTTCATTTTTATTTACCTAAATATATATATATATATATATATATATATATATATATATATATTTACTTTATTCCTTAATGATACAGTTGCTGCACATTGAATTCTGCTGGCAGAGTTTTATTTTCCCAAGCTCTTTAAAAAATGAGTCACCATCTTTTTGGTTTCTAATGAGAAATATGTTGACTTTCAAATCATCATTTCTGAATTATATAATGTGATATTTTTATTTGATGGCTTCAAAGAATATTCTTTACCTCTGTTATTCAGTCACTTGATTATGCCATATGTATATGTGGCTTTAATTGAATTATATCCTGTTTTGGGTTGGCTGAACTTCTTAAATTTGTACATTTATGTCTTTCACAAAATATGATAAATTATCAACCATTATTCTTTCAATCATTTTTCATGTCCTATTCTTTCTGTCTCCTCTCCATTGAAAAGTAATATTTTCTTCTCATGGTAATTAATAAGTATCTTGTAAGCCTATACTTTGAGACTATGTAAATATATTGTGTCTTTTCATACATTCACTCATTAATTTTAGCATCTGCTAATGATTCTTGCTTGCAACTGATATTACTAAGGTGTTAGCTAAGTGATGTTAGCCAAATGGTAGTTTTCTTTTTCCATATTTTTTCTAGTTATTGATTAATCTTTTACTATAGAAAGTAATTTTCCTTTCTCTGCAATTAGTTATTTTTTTTGGTTACTTATGTATCAACATATATTCATGGATATTTATTTTATTTTGTGTGTTTTAAGCCATTACTATATCAAATATGGCCACAGGGAACTCCTAATTGCTTCTTGTGTCCTTTTGACATGGTTCTATCATTTATTTTTCAGCTCTTACTTTATTACTGACACCAAAGGATGGTTCAGTCTCATCTTGCTTTTTCTCTTCCCCAACATTGAAATCACCTATTTCTCTAAGAAGCATTCATTTTATTTTATTGGAGAATGACAATTAGAAACCCAAATCTTGGCACTAGGTGTCCTCATGGATACTAAAGTGTCATTGCTTTCAGGCCCTTTCAACATACAGTATCTCTATCTGTATCTATCACTTCCCAAATGAGATGCATATATTTTTCTGGCCTTATTGAACTAAATTATTGCCCTAGTTACTAACTTCAGTACAGTGTTGAAAAGAAGTTGTGAGCACTAATTAACTTAGTTTTCCCCCCAAACCCAGGGGCTATTTGAAAACTCTAGAGTTATTCTTGTTAGATATAAATCGAGGAACTTGTAGGGGGTGGTAGAACTGGTATCTGGTAGACAGAAGGCAGAGAGCCTGCTGAATATTGTACAGTCAAAGGACATCCTGACACAGCAAAGAATTATCTAATCCAAAATATCAGTAGTGCTGAGGTTGACAAACCCTGTCTTAAAGAAAAAGCATTTTTTTTCTATACTATGATGCTAACTGTTCACTAAAAACCTATGGAAAGATACAAAATAAATCTTACCAAAGTGTCACCCAGGTTGATCTCAAATTAGATTTTAATTTAATTTAGATGATCATTCTTCAACCTTTATGTCTAACTGAGGCAATTTCAAAACCTATAATGTGGAATAAAACAACATATTCCACATTCAGCACCAACCATACAAGTAGCCTGGAAAATATATCTGATATTCAAAAATAAAAATAAACATATTAGGGGAAACACCCACAAGTATTCAAAATATTGGAGTCAGTGTACAAGAAATTTAAAAGAGATATAAATAATATGTTCAACAAAAAGAGAAAAAAGATAGATAGTGAAATAAACTTATGGCAGAATTGGAATAGATAATTGAAGTATAATAAATATTTGGAAATAAACTATTAAAAATCTAAAATTAGAAACTCAGTGGATGTGTTTAATAGCATATTAGGCAAAGAAAAATGTAAGAATTTTAAATGGAAATACACATCAATAGAAATTATCCAAAGCACAGAGTTTGGAAAAAAAGAAAAAAAAGAAAAATAGGAGAGACATATGAGACATAGTAAAAAGAGAATATATGTGGAATTAGAGTCCCAGAAGAGTTATGAGAGATATGTAACCATAAATATATGCAGAAATAATGGAGGGGAATGGTCAAGAAGGCAGAGTGGGAAGACCATGAACTTACCATCTCCCATGGGCACTCCAAAATTACAAGTATTTGCAGACCAACCATTGATAAGAGCTATGCAAACACTAGCAGAAAAGATTTTCCACAAAGGTATAAAGCAGGAACCACAACCAGAACAATAGAAGTGGAGATGCAGTATAGTCAAGACCCACATTACTGGGTAAGCAAATCACAAATGGGAAGATAATCAGAACTGTAGATTTTCTTCCCAAAGAGTGAGAAGTCTGAGCCCACACTGGGTTCCCCAGCCCAGGGTCCTGCACCAGAAAGACAAGACCCCAGAGTATCGGGCTTTGAAGACCAGCAAGCTTGTGTATAGGAAAGCTGGAGGGCTATAGGAAACAGAGATTCTGTTTTTAAAGGCTATAGGCAAAATCTCACTTAATCTAAGACCTAGTGCAGAAGCAATAATTTGAAAGGATCCTAGTTCAGACACAGTTGAGGATCTGGAGGAGCCTCCTAGAGAGACAGTAGGCAACTGGAACTCTCCCTGGGGACATTGACTCAGGTGGCATCAATTTTGGGGAACTTGTACTACCACGCGGACACTGGTGCTGTCAAATGCCACTTTGGAGTCTTCCCTCTAGCCTTTTAGCACTAAGGGCATACCCACTCACCACCTGGTCAACACCAGTCCAAGGACACCATCTGGGGCCCAGCTGTACCCACCCTGGGACCAAGCTCCACTCATCAGTGAACCAGAACTAGCCCCAAGATTTCCTGGTTCCTAGCCTATCCCACCAGTAGGCTGACACAAAATTTGGAACACACAAGGCCCTTCAGCCAGAGACCCTGGAACTAATCTTTGCCCAACAGTGAGTGAGCACTAGCACAAGGAGCATCTGGGCCAAGACACCTCCCCTTTCTCTCTCTCTTTTTCTCTGGGACCCCTACAAAGCAAATATTAGTATGCTTGCTGTTGTGCTACAGGTCTCTTAAACTGTCCTCCCTTCAAAAATTTTTTTCGCATTTTTCTTTGTAGCTTGAATGATTTCCACTACTCTGTCTTCCAGTTCACCTATCTGCTCCTTGTATCATCTAATCTACTGTTGATTTCTGTGAGTGTATTTTTATTTATTTTTATTTTTTCCTGTGTTATATTTGGGTATACTGTTTTTATGAAATGACTGTTTTTGCTTGTTTGTTTTCTTTTTTTAAATTTTTATTAGAGTATAGTTGATTTATAATGTTGTGTTAGTTTCTGCTGCACAGCAAAGTGAATCAGTCATACATACACATATATCCACTCTTTTTAAAATTCTTTTCCCATATAGGTCATTAGAGAGTATTGAGTAGAGTCACCTGTGTTATATAGTAGTTCCTTATTACTTATCTATTTTATATGTGGTAGTGTGTATATATCAAGACCAATCTCCCAGTTTATCCCTCCCCTGCCTTCCCTCCTGGTAAACATGAGTTTGTTTTTTACATCTGTGGCTCTTTTTCTGTTTTGCAAATGTTCATTTGTACCATTTTTTTAGATTCCACATATAAGTGATATCATATGATATTTGTCTTTCTCTATCTGACTCACTTCACTCAGCATGACAATCTCTAGGTCCTTCCATGTTGCTGTAAATGACATTATTTTGTTCTTTTTTATGGCTTAGTAATACTCCATTTTATGTATGTACCACATCTTCTTTATCCATTCTTCTGTTGATGGACATTTAGGATGCCTCCATGTCCTGGCTATTATAAATAGTGCTGCAATGAATATTGGTGTGCATGTATCTTTTCAGATTATGGTTTGCTCTGGATATATGCCCAGGAGTGGGATTGCTGGATCACACTATAGCTCTATTTTTAGTTTTTATAGGAACCTCCATACTGTTCTCCACAGTGGCTGTACTAATTTACATTCCCATCAGCAGTGTAAAAGGGTTCCCTTTTCTCCACACCCTCTCCAGAATTTATTGTTTGTAGATTATTTGAAGATGGCCATTCTGACTGGTGTGAGGTGATACCTCAGTGTTGTTCTGATTTGCATTTCTGTAATAATTAGTGACATTGAGCATCTTTTCAATGTGTCTCTTGGCCATCTCTATGTCTTCGTTGGAGAAATGTCTATTTAGATCTTCCACCATTGTTTGATTGGGTGTTTTTTTAAATTATTATTTATATTGAGCTGCATGAGCTGTTTGTATGTCGTGGAGATTAATCCATTGTCAGTCCCTTTGTTTGCAAATATTTTCTCCCATTCTGTGGGTTGTCTTTTCATTTTGTTTATGGTTTTCTTTGCTGTGCAACAGTTTTAAGTTTAATTAGGTCTCATTTGTTTATTTTTGTTTTTATTTTCATTACCTTAGGAGATGGATCATAAAAGATCTTGCTGCTATTTATATCAGAGTGTGTTCTTCCTATGTTTTCCTCTAAGAGTTTTATAGTATCTGGCCTTACATTTAGACATTTAATTCATTTTGAGTTTATTTATGTTCTAATTTCATTCTTTTACATGTAGCTATCCAGTTTTCCCAGCACCACTTATTGAAGAGACTGGCTTTTCTCCCTTGTATATTCTTGCCTCCTTTGTCATAGATTAGGTGAGCATAGGTGTGTGGGTTTATCTCTGGACTTTCTATCCTGTTCCCTTGAACTATATTTCTGTTCTTGTGCGAGTACCATATGTTATCAGGACTGTAGCTTTATAGTATAGTCTGAAGTCAGGGAGCCTGATTTCTCCAGTTCCATTTTTCTTTCTCAAGATTGCTTTGGCTATTCATTGTCTTTTGTGTTTCCATGCAAATTGTAAAATTTTTTGTTACAATTCTGTGAAAAATGCTATTGGTAATTTGATAGGGACTGCTTTGAATCTGTAGATTGTTTTAGGTAGTATAGTCATTTTCACGATATTGATCCTTCCAATCTAAGAACATGGTATATCTTTCCATCTGTTTGTGTCACTTTTGATATCTTTCATCAGTATCTTACAGTTTTCTAAGTACAGGTTTTTGCCTCCTTAGGTAGGTTTATTCCTAGGTATTTTATTCTTTTTGATGCAATGGTAGATGGGGTTGTTTCTTTAATTTCTCCTTCCAATCTTTCATTGTCAATGTATAGGAATGCAAGAGATTTCTGTGCATTAATTTTGTATCCTGCAACTTTATCAAATTCATTGATGAGCTCTACTACTTTTCCAGTAGCATCTTTAGGATTTTCTATTTATAGTATTTTGTCATCTGCAAGCAGTGACAGTTTTAATTCTTCTTTTCCAAATTGGATTTCTTTTATTTCTCTTTCTTCTCTGACTGCTGTGGCTAGGACTTCCGAATAAAACTCCTCTTGAATAAAATGGAGAGAGTGGACATACTTGTCCTGTTCCTGACTATCTCCACTTCATTTAGTTGTTCTTTTATGTTTTTATCTTATTCCTTCATCTGCAATATATTTCTCTGTTGTCTCATTTTGTCTAACTTTCTGTGTTTTGTAGTCTTCTTTCTTCAGGCTGCAGGATCGTAGTTCCTCTTGCTTCTGGTGTCTGCTCCCTTGTGGGTGAGTCCTGGGGCTTGTGTAGGCTTCCTGGTGTGATAGACTAGTGCCTGCCTTTTGGTGGGTGGAGCTGGGTCTTGTCCCTCTGGTGGGCAAAACCATATCAAGGGGTGTGTTTTTGAGGTGGCTGTGAGCTTAGAACAACTTTAGGCAGCCTATCTTCTGATGGATGGGGCTGTGTCCCTATCTTGTTTGTTGTTGGGCCTGAGGATTTCCAGCACTGGATTCTGCAGGTTTTTGGGTGGGTCTGGGTCTTGGTGCCAAAATGGGGACCTTCAGGGGAGCTCACTCTGATCAATATTCCCTCAGGCATCTGCTACTTGTGTTGTTGCCCCCACAGTGAGCTAGAGTTGACCTTTGCTTACCCAGGAGACCCTCCATGACCCCTAGGTAGGTCTAGTCCAGGTTCCCATGGAGGTAGTACTTTGTACTGGATCCCAGTGCACTTGAGACCTTGTGTGTGCTCTCCAAGAGTGGAGTCTCTGTTTCCTCCAGCCCTATGGATATTCTACACTCAAGCACTGCTGGCCTTCAAGGTTAAATGATCAGGGGATTCTCCCTCACGATGCCAGACCTTCAGACTATCTTGGAGGGTTATTTTACGTGTGAACATCCCTGTGTATCCTGCATGGGTTTAATATTTTTTGGTAGGAGTACTGTTTTTAGTATAGATGTCTGCCACCTCTTTCCTCGGTGTATACTGGCCATTATCCTCTTGCTAAGAAGTATGACTGATGTTGTGGTGACCAGAGCCTGCCCTGGATATTGAGCAAGACCTCCCTTTTGCTCTGTGGGTGTCACTGCCCTGTCAGGGGTGGCGTGTGCTACCTACTTGTTGGAGTAGAGGACCTCAAACCTGTTTCTTAGCTGTGTTTCTGATTTGCAGTGTGAGGTAGGAGGGAGTGGAGAACTCCTACTGGGAGACAAGACACTGAGTATTCCTCCTCTGGAGCTGTTTACCTGTGGGTGTTCTCTGTTGTATCACCTTTCACCTGTTGTGCAAGCTCTCAGATTACACTGTTTTTGGCACTGCTTTCAGCCCCACCTCAACCATAATTATACCAACAATTGACCCTGGTATCTCTCAGGCTTTTTTTTCACAGGCCACCAGCATAGATCCACAGGTTCTGGGGTTGCAGTAATCATGGATCTGGACTCATTGTGAGCACTATGGGGGCAGCTCAGACTCTGGCCTGGTCCAATCCCCGGGTGTACATGCCCACAAAGTCTACAGCCACTAAAGCTAGACCTATCTTGGCTGTGGAAGCACTCATTGTCTGTTCAGTTGTTCTGGAGGTGCTGAGTTTACAAAGCCAGTCATGGGGGTGTCAATCCATGGTTTGCACAGCTGCAAAGGGAGATTTCAGCTTTTCTTTCTTAGTTGCATGGCCCCTTGTCCTCAGCTGTGGTTTCAGCCCTGCTTCTGCCTGTGGGCCACCCACATGGGTCTGTTCCTGAGGCTACCTCAGAGCACACAAATCCACCCCAGCAAGGAGGGGACATGGAGGAGGCAGTGGCCAGCAGTGCAAGAGAGTCCACCCTAGCAGGGACAAGGCACAGAGGAAAAGGCAGCAGTTGCTGGGGTTTTGAGAGTGTCCACCATGGCTGGGATGGGATGCAGAGGAGGAGGCAGCAGCTGCCATTTTCACAAGAGCACCTGCCCCATTGGGAGCCCTTCCTAATGCCAAGGGAAGGAGGGGTTGCAGTGTTGGGACAGAGGCTGCGATGGTGACCTTGTCCTTTGTGCATCACTCAACAATGGCACTTTACTTCTAAGGCATTCCAAGTTTCCTCTATGAGCATTCCTGTTTGAGGATTTCCTCAATCCCATCCCTTAAAGCTGTCTCCTTGTATCCAACAGCAGTCCCCTACCCGGCTCTGCTCTCCAACAGCAGCTAGTGAATGTCTGCACCTGTGGACACACCTCTCAGGCTGGGGCAGGCAGGGCTGTGGTAAGCACCATCTGTGTAGGTCTCACTCTGTCCTGTCTGCCACAGACCAGTTGCTGCACTCTCCTTCAATAGCTCCTGAAGCTCCCAAATGATCTCCCAGCTGGTTAGGGGGCTTCCCCAGATGCAGGAACCTCTCTTCTCCTTCAGTTCCCAACCAGGGATGTAGGTTCTGTTCTGCTTCCTCTTCTCTTCCTTTCCCCTTCTTCTTTCTGTCATCCTACTCAGTTAGGCATGGATATTTCTTGTCCTTTTAGGTGTCCAAGGGCCTTGGCTACTGTTCAGCAGGTGCTCTGTGAGAATAGTTCTATTTATAGATGTATTATTGATGCGTTTGTAGGGAGAGATGAACTCCATGCTCTCCTACTCCTCTGCCATCTTGACTCCTGAGTGTATTTTTAATTTCAGTTATTTTATTCTTCACCTCTGTTTGGTTCTTCTTTATATTATCTAATTTTTTGTTAAAATCTCTCTGTGTTCATCCATTCTTCTTCTGAGTTCATTGAGCATCTTTATGATCATCACCTTGATCTCTTTACTGGGTATATTGTTTAGTTCTCTTTCTGAGGTTGGAACATATTCCTCTGGCACCACATTTTGCCTAATTCTCTGTTTATTTATATATATTAGTACATTGATTACTTTTCTCAATTTTGGAGAAGTGGCCTCATATAGGAATTCTTCTATGGGGCCCAGCAGCACACTCCCCTCTGGTCACCAGAAATACATGCTTTAGGTGTACCTCCTATAGAGGCTATGTGGGACCTTCTATTGTAGTGGGGTAGAGTACTGTGAGCACACTGTAGGCAGGGCTGGCCCCTGGGCTGGTTGGCTGCCAGGCCCGGCCTTGTTTGGTGGATGCCTGCCTGCTGGTGGTTGGACCCATGTTCTGGCTCTGAAAGTCAAAAGGCTTGTTAAGCAGTAGAGTAGACGATACATACTAATACTTACTTTATAGGTATCTCAGAGGATAAAAAGAGAGAGAAAGAGGCAGAGAAACTATTCAAAGAAATAATAGCTGAAAACTTTCCTAACCTGGGAAGGAAACAGACATCCAAGTCTTGGAAGCTCAAAGCAGAGTGCCAAACAAGATGAACCCAAAGAGACACACACCAAGAAAATTAGTAATTAAAAGGGCAAAATTAAAGATAAAACAAGATATTACAAGTAACAAGAGAAAAGCAATTAGTGACATAAAAGGAAACTCCCATGAGGCAATCAGCTGACTTTTCAGCAGGAAATTTTCAGGCCAGAAGGGAGTGGCATAATATATTTAAAGTGATGGAAGAAAAATCCATACAACCAAGAATAGACTACCTGGCAAGGCTGTCATTCACACTTGAAGGAGATGTCAAAGGTTTTATGAACAAGAAAAGCTTAAAGAGTTCAGTACCACTAAACTGGCTTTACAGGAAACGTTAAAGGAATGTCTCATAGTGGAAAACTCCACAACTAGAAATATGAAATTTACAAAAGGAAAAATTTCATTGTTTTTTCTTTTTTTTTTTTTAAGTCTACAGCACCTGGTATTCCAAGGCAGTCTCCCATCCAAGTACTAACCATGCCCGACCATGCTTAGCTTCTGAGATCAGACAAGATTGGGCACTTGCAGTGTGGTATTGTTATAGGGAAAAATTTCATTGGTAAAGACAAGTACACAGTAAAAGAAGTGGATCAATCACTTATAAAGCTAATAGGAAGGTGAAAAGACAAAAGTAGTGAAATCATCTATATCCACTAAAAGTAGTTAATGTCTGCAAAAAAGAATATAAAATATGATGTCAAAAATATTAAATTTGGAGGTTGAGTAAAAATGCAGGTTTGTTAGAATGCTTTCAAACATAAGAATTATAAACTTAAAATAACTATATATATATATATATATATATATATATATATATATATCGCATGGTAACCACAAACCAAAAACCTATAATACATACACACACACAAAAGAGAAAGAAATACAAACATAATATGAAAGACCGTCATCAAATCACAAGGGAATAGAGCAATAAAAGAAGAAAAAACAAAAAAGAACTACAAAAACCACCTAAAAATGATTACCAAAATGGCAATGACTACATACCTATTAATTACTGAAGAGTAACTGGACTAAATGCTTCAAAAGATAGAGAGTGGATAAATGGATAAAAAAACAAGACCTATGTGTATGCTGCCTAAAAGACTCATTTCGTCAGATGCAAAGACACACACATACTGAAAGTGAGAGATGGAAAAGTATTCCATGGAAATGAAAATGAAGAGCAAGCAGGGGTAGAAATACTGATATAACACAAATTAGAATTTAAGCAAATAATATAACAAGAGACAGAGAAAGACATTACATAATGAGAAAGGGATAAGTTGAATAAAAAGATATAATGATTATAAATATATATGTACCCAACAGAGGAACACCTAAATACATAAAACAAATATTAATAGAAGTAAATGGAGATATTGACAGTAACACAAAATTGTAGGGCACTTGAACAGCTCACTTACATCAATAGGCAAATCATCCAGACAGAAAATCAATAACAAAACACTGGCCTTAAACAACACATTAGATCAGATTAACTTCATAGATACCTAGAGAACATTCCATCTAAAAGCAACAGAATCTTTTTTTTTTCAAGTGCACATGAAATATTCTCCAGGGTAGATCACATGTTAGGCCACAAAACAAGTCTCATTCCTTTAAGAAGACTGAAATCATATCAAGCGTCTTTTTGACCAAAACAGTGTGAGACTAGAAGCAAACTACAGTTTAAAAAACTACAAAAAACACAAACACGTGGAGGCTAAACAATATGCTACTAAACAACAAATTGGTCACTGAAGAAATCCAAGAGGAAATCAAAAAAGACCTAGAGACAATGAAAATCAAAGCAAAATAATCTAAAATTTATGGCACAAAGCAAAAGCAGTTCTAAGAGGAAAGTTTATACTGAAACAAGCTTACTTCAGATAATAAGAATATCTCAGATAAGCAACCTAACCATACACCAAAAGGAACTAGGAAAAAAAGAACAAGCAAAACCCAAAATTGGTAGAAGGAATGAATCATAAAGATTAGAAGAGAAATAAGTAAAAATAGAGACCCCTCCCAAAATAGAAAAGACTAGTAAAACTAAAACATGGTTCTTAGAAAGAGAAAGAGATTGACAAAACTTTAGCCAGGCTCACCAAGACAAAAAGACAGAGGACCAAAATATACAAAATTAGAAATGAAAAAGAAGTTACAACCAACATCACAGAAATACAAAGGATCATAAGACATTACTATGATCACTTATATGCCAATAAAATGGACAATTAATAAGAAATGGATAAATTCTCAGAAATGTATAATCTCCCAAGACTGAATCAGAAAGAAATAGAAAATATGAAAAGACAAATATCCAACAATGAAATTGAATCAGTAATTAAAAAAAAAAAAAAACTTCCAAGAAACAAAAGTCCAGGATCAATGGCTTCATAGATGAATTCTACAAAATATTTAAAGTTAACACCTCTCCTTCTCAAACTGTTCCAAACTATTGTAGAGGAGGGAAAAGTTCTGAATTCATTTTACAAGGCCAACATCACCCTGATACTAAAAGCAGACAACACCACCACAAAAGAGGAAATTACAGGCCAATATCACTGATGACTATAGATGTAAAAATCCTCAACAAAATATTAACAAACTGAATTCAACAAATATATTAAAAGGATCACAAACCATGATCAAGTGGGTTTTATCCCAGGAATTCAAGAATGGTTCAATATCTGAAAATCAATCAAAGTGATACATTACATTTACAAATTGAAGAATAAAAATCATTTGATAATCTCAATAGATGAAGAGAAAGCTTTTGACAGAATTCAACATACATTTATGATTAAAACTTTCAACAAAGTGTGTATAGAGGAAACATACCTCAACATAATAAATGCCACATATGACAAGCCCACAACTAATATCATACTCAACAGTGAAAAGCTGAAAGATTTTCCTCTAAGATCAGCAGCAAGACAAGGATGTCCACTCACCACCTTTATTCAACATAATATTGGAAGCTCTAGTCACAGCAGTTAGGCAAGAAAAAAGAAATAAATGGCATCAAAATTGGATAAAAGAAGTAAAACTTTCACTGTTTGTAGGTGACATGAATATATATAGAAAACCCCAAAGACTCCACGAAAAAAACTATTAGAACAAACAAATAAATTCAGTAAAGGTGAAGGATGCAAAATTAATATACAGAAATCTGTTTAATTTATATATACTACAAATTAACTATAAGAAAGAGAATTACACCAAAATTAATGATTAATAATTAATTAATTATCATTATTAATTGCACCAAAAGAATAAAATGCCTAGGGATAAATCTAATCAATGAGGCCAAAAAAAATTGTAAATCTATGATGAAAAAAAATTGAAGACAACAAAAATGAAAAGATATATTATACTGTGATCATAGATTGGAAGAATTAATATTTTTAAAAATATACACACCACCCAAGGCAAGCTACAGATTCAATGTAATCGTTTTCAAAATACCAATGGCATTTTTCACAGCACTAGAACAAAAATTATAAAACTTGTATGGAGGGGCTTCCCTGGTGGCACAGTGGTTAAGAATCCACCTGCCAATGCAAGGGACACGGGTTTGAGCCCTGGCCCGGGAAGATCTCACTTGCCACAGAACAGCTAAACCCATGGGCCACAACTACTGAGCCTGCGCTCTAGTGCCCACAAGCCACAACTACTAAGTCCATGTGCCACAACTACTGAATCCTGTGTGCCTAGAGCCCGTGCTCTGCAACAAAAGAAGCCACGACATTGAGAAGCCCGCGCACCGCAACAAAGAGTACCCCCCGCTCACTGCAACTAGAGAAAGCCTGTGCACAGCAACAAAGACCCAACACAGCCATAAATAAATAAATAAATAAATAAATAAATAAATTTATTTAAAAAAAAAAAATTGTGTGGAAAGACAAAGACCCTGAAAACTAAAATAATTCAGAGAAAGAAGAACAAAGATAGAGATATCATGCACCCTGTTTTCAAACTAAACTACAAAATATAGTAATCAAAACAGTATGGTACTGACACAAAACAGACACATAGATCAATGGAACAGAATAGAGATCTTATGTGGTCAGTTAAACTACAATGAAGCATGAAAGAATATACAATGAGAAAAATATAGCTTCTTCAATAAATGGTGGGAAAATTGGACTGCTACATGAAAAAGAATTAAACTGGACTACTTTCTCACACAATACACAAAAATAAACTCAAAATGTATTAAAGACTTAAATGTAAGACCTGAAATCATAAAACTCCTAGAAGAAAATATAAACAGTGTACAATCTGACATCAGTCTTAGAATTTTTTTTTCTGATATGTCTCTTCAGGCAAGGGAAACAAAAGTAAAAATAAACAAATGGACCAAATCAAACTAGAAAGCTTTTGTACAGTGAAGTAAACTATCAATAAAATGAAAAATCAGCCTACTGAATGAGGGAAGACATTTGCAAACAATATATTGGATAAGGGTTAATACCCCAAATATACAAATAACTTGTACAAAACAACCTCAAGAAAACAAACAACCTGATTAAGATTGAGTAGAGGACTTGAATAGACATTTTTTCTAAAAAAGTCGTACACAGGCCAACAGACACATGAAAAGATACTCAACATTACTAATTATCTCGGAAATGCAAATCAGTGAGCTATCACATCACACATGTTAGAATGGCTTTCATCAAAAAGACGACAAATAACAAGTGTTGGCATGGATGGAGAAAAGCAAACTCACATACTCTGTTGGTGGGAATGCAAGTTCTCACACTCCTATAGAAAACGGTATGGAAAGTCCTCAAAAAATTAAAACTAGAACTGCTATACGATTCAGCAATTCAACTTCTGGGTATTTTTTCAAAGGAAACAAAAACATTAATTTAAAAAGATATATGCACCTCTATGTTCATTGCAGCACTATTTATATAAACCAAGACATGGAAGCAACCTAAGTGCCAATCAATAGAAGAATGGATAAAAAAATGTGGTGTGTGTGTGTGTGTGTGTGTGTATGTGTGTATAAAGGAATATTACTCAGCCATCAAATGAATGAATATCATTCATTCATCAATAATGAAATCTTGTCATTTGCTACAACATGAATTGAACTAGAGGGTTTAATGCTAAGTGAAGTAAGTCATAAATAGAAAGACAAATACTGTATGATTTCATTTATATGTGCAATCTAAGAAACAACAAAAGAACAAAATAACAAAACAGAAAGTGTCATAGAGGCAGAAAACAAACATGTGGTTGCCCGAAGTTAGGGATATGGGAAGGATGCATGAAATAGGTCAGGGAGATCAAGAGGTACAAACGGCCAGGTACAAAATAAATGAGTCACAAAGATGAAAAGTACAGTATGGGGAATATAGTCAATAATATCATAATAACTTTGTATGGTGATAGATGGTAAGCAGACTTATTGGGATGATCTTTTTTGTAATGTATAGAAATATTGAATCACCTGGATTGTGTACCTAGAACTAACATAGTTTTGTAGGTTGATTTTACTTCAGTTTAAAAAATACATTTTAAATAGTATCAACGATAGTGTGTAGTGATAGAAATCATATCAAAAAACATGAAATACTTGGGAATATGTTAAATAAAATTTGTTCCAGACATCTATACTGAAAACTGTAAAACTTTTCTTAGAGAAATTTAAGACGATTTAAATAAAGAAAGAAATGTTAATGGATTGGAAGACAGCATCTGTTAAGACGTCCATTCTGCCCAAATTGACTTACAGAGTTAATGCAGTCCAAACCAAAATCCTAATAGGATTTCACGTAGAAATTTACAAGCTCATTTACAAATTTATGTGGTAATTCAGAAGGTTTAGAATAGCCAAGATAATTTTTTAAAAAGTTAGAGGATGTATGATCTTGATTTTAAGGCTTGGTGTAAGCTAGAGTATTGGCATAAAAAATTATTAGTATGTTAAATAAGTGGATGTTAAATATATAACATTTTTTGCCAGAGACCTGTTGTTAAATATTAACCAGTATACTACTGGGCAAAGGGAATATTTTGGGTGGTGGAAATAATCCATATATCTACTTTAGTGATGGTTTCATTTGTCAAAACTAATCAAACCATATAGTTAAAATATGTAAATTTTATTGTATTCAAATTATACCACAATAAATTTGAATAAAAACAACAAAAGAGATAATAGTCACTATATGCTAAATAAGGGTAAATTACTTGTCTCAAAATACACTCAAGAAATCCAAGAACAATGAGCACTCAATGACTAAGATATGTTCACTAAGGTGACCTTGCTCATAGGTCAAGTGTGTACAGCGAATGGTGTGGTCTGCCTTCATATAGACTGAGAACACATGAGAGTAAAAATAGGGAGAAAAAAATCATACATAAACACTGTTCTAGTATATCTACATTTCAAAGCATATAATTTATGAGGTAAATGATGACATAATACATTAAAAATGAATGGAACATCATTAATCAGTATATGCACATGATGATTAAAAATTTTGGAGAGAATTAATTTATTGTGAAACCTACATTAAGTGGTAAGAATTGTAAAATGTGTCAACTTAAAAAAATGCACAATGTGAGAGCTCAGTTTTATTTGGGGTAAAATGAGTACTATAGCCTGGGAGACAGCATTTCAGATAGCTCTGAGAAACTGCCCCAAAGTGGCAGGGGGAAAGGTCAGTATATACGTGATTTTGGTGAAAGGGGAGTACATGCAGTCAAGCACATATTTTTTGCAGAAGGTTTCTACTAGTCTCATGCACGTTACTTTTAGTCATGAGGAGCAGATGTCACCATGAAGGATTTTAATGCTTCTCTAGATATGCAGAGATACAAGAATTGGGCTCATAAAATTGGCTTCTGAAAATATCTAGCTATCTGAAGACATGTTTGGCCAGTTTTTTCCAGAGCACAGAGTGCCTCATTTCTGCTCTCCACCCTGAACTTCTTTCAGGGGATGTTGAAAGTCAGCAGCTGGAACAGCACATGATTTAATCCTTGTGGAGGTAGATGGCAAGTGACAATGGCAGGTAGCAATTTGTAGTTGACAAATGCATAACATGTTCCAGACACTCAAGGAATCTTTTCATCTTTCTTATCCATGAAATGATATTTGACTTCTTGTATTCTTATTAGTTCAATTTAACAAACTATTTTCATAAATAACGAAATTTAATTTATTATATTTTATCCAACATATTTACTATAACCAAGACTATATGAGAGTTCCTTAAATCCTTTTTTGCATTTAATCTCCTCCCATGGAAATCAAGTAGAAAAAATAAATTTCAATTTGATGAACATGTAGTTTCTCAACCTCCTTGGACCAAGCGGAGACAGAGGTCATTTTGAGTTGTAATTTCTCCTGAGTAAATAGAATTCCATTGAGAAAATATGTTCAATGACCGCCTGGTAATGTGCCACCACATACTGCCAAAAACTCCTCACATTTCAGGGAAATGTAAAATGTTCCCTCACAAAAACTGGTACCAAAGCAGAATTATAGATTAAAATCCTTGTGGCAGACAGTAAATTGTATTAAACCTGATAAGGGTCTATTCAAGGATAGAAATATAGATTACTTCACTCCTGCATTCTTTTAGAAAATATTTTCTATAGAGATGTTTTTACAAGATTTAAAAAAAAAAAATAGGTGAGCACATTGAAACTTCACTCAATTTTGGAGAAAATTTTATTTAAAGCAATTGTTGTCTGTTAAGTAGCTAGACATTACTATTTTTTTTAAATTCTCTAAACTTACTTCACTTTCAGTTGATTAATAAAATGTAAATACAGTGATTTGATAAGTGTTGATTTTACATGGAATTATTTGTTTTTTAATATGAAATGGCAGCTACAATGAAATTCAATTTTTACCCCTAACATTGATCATCCATTGATAGTATGTTTATAAATTTGTTTTGTTTTCATTTGTCACTGGTTTCTATTATGTAGTTAGCAGGAGGAGTATAGTAATATGAAACATAAAACTGAAAAGTGATGATGTTATACACTTGGAATAAACAATGAAGAGGAATCTGAATGGTATGAATAACAGTCACCACAGTACAATAAGAAGTGCGTTTAATGACATGATTGCAAATATGTTATGCTTAGCTTTCATGGTAATCTGTATGTTCAGAGGGCATTTTCTGTAGGTAGAGGCACAGTGATATGGGGCCCAAGTAAGCTGAGGAAGAAAACAAAAATATATTGATCATTTGTTCATTCAGCAGGCAAATATTTGCTAAGAGATAACCATGCATGTTTATTGGTACATTGATGGCCATACCAATGAGAGAAACAGACGCTCATTGTAAGAACAATTACAAGAGAAAATGAAAGATATGCACATGGTACCTACCACAATTCAGTAATCAAGGTTTAGGGAGGCATGCTCTTAGGTGATTAATTATAAGAGGTGATTCCTGAGCTTAAATAGTTGGATACTACTATATGTGATGTGATGTAACCTTCACAATAACCTTAAGAATAAACTATTATTTCCATTTTATAAATGATGATATAGTGGTTCAATAAGGCTAATAAAATTGCCCACATTTACACTGCTAAACTGGTAAAGCTATCTAAGTTGAACGCTTTTACTAGGTCTAGTAGGCTACAATTGCAGTCCTATTATTGTATTGTAATTATTAGGTTATGTGTATCTGCTTTAGTAAACTATAAGCAACATGAGGGCAAGAAATATTACTCTAGGCCTAGCATCTAGCACAAAGCATGTGTGTCAGCTGAGATGGAGTTAGAAGTGCAATTGATTGGTTAAGAATTAAACCTGTGAAAGATTTAATGGAGAGAAAGCAGATCATTCAGACTGTGATACAGATATGCTGCCAGTGAAAGGAAAGGGAGAGAAGAAGCAGGATTGAGCAAGGAAACTTTCAGACTACAGTGCATATCTGGCAATACTTTGAGCACACTGATCAGGAGATTCAGAGCAAAGACTGCCTATTTTGAGTCTCACATTGGGCATAAATAGCCAGGTCCTAGTATTCTCATCATACTTGGTTTTGATTGAAGGAAGCCTAGGAAGAATCTGGCCTCAGCTCAAAACAGACTCAGCTCCACTGCAGGGGGAATAAGGTCCATGTAGCTTAATGGCAAGTTATTTTCTTATGGAGATCTGAGTGGTACCATTCCTTGGCTATGATAGTCTGCTACTGCATCACTTTATTGAATGAACTAATGAAGTTTTAGCATGAATGATGAATAAAAGTTGATAAAATAAATTTTAAGGAAAACATTTTGAGTGGAAATTATTTTCAAGGAGGTAAAGGAGAAGAGATTAATAAAAAGAAAATTTAAATAAAAATTGTCTTAATAGATAAGCCTAAAACAATCATATGAATTGGAAAGAATAAATCTGAGTTGCTAAATAGAAAATAGAAACAAAAATACCAAGAAGGGCATCAAGAAATCCAAATGATTTTGTTAGAAAATGAAGTGACTATCATCTGTTAAAAATAAGACTTATTTAACATGAAAGGTAATAGATATTACTGTTATGAAACTTCCCTAGAATGACAGAGAATATTTGTCAGAAACCATGAATAAATATTGCATAAAATGCTAAAATCGTTCTCATTTTAGACAAGAGAAGGAAAGGATGCTTATTGTTATTGCTCTTACTTTATATCATTGACCTTCTGGTCAACACCATTAAGAAAAAGGAAGAAGGGAAATAAATGCTGGAAAGGAATCATCAAATCATGATTACTCACAAATACTATGAATGAATACCTAGAAAACTGAAGCAATTCAAATGAAAATTACAGAACCAGTGACAGTATATAAAAATGTGGTAAAATACTTTGAAAATTAATATATACATAAATATACATAAAGTGTTAAAAAATTAAATGGAAAAAATATTTCACTGTCAATAAAATAATTTATAGAAAAACTATAAAATTCCATGGTTAAACCTTACATGAAAATTTAATATGAATGAATAAAATCATAAAACTTTCTTGAGGGGTATATGAGATCAAATTGTTGATATATTTAATGCATTTTCAATCAAAATATTAACTATTTTGAAGAGGTATTGGTATGTTGATAAATTAACCTTAATAATCTGGAAAAAGTCATAAGAAAATTAATAAGGATATATTATTTATTATTTTTAAAATATTAAACACTATCTTGTTATAGTAACTGAAACTGTTTTTATTGTATAATAATATAAAATTAAGGGGAAATAATTATGTATGAGCAGAAATTTAATACATGATAAAGTTAGCATTTCAAATTGGGAGGGGGACGAATTTTTCAGTAACTAGTATGTGTTTTATCATTGCTCCAATTGAGAGGGATCTATGGCTATTTGCCTTCAGTGTGTTGTAAGTATGGATGTGAAGGGTATTTCCTTCCACACGATTATCACCTTCTATAGGTTCAGGGACCAACTTTGTCTGTTGAGAGTTCATTGATACCCAAAGCCATTAAAAAGAAGATTGCATTTAGACTAACCTGTATAGGGATGAAAAAATTTAAGAAAACACACTGGCCAATAGCTGATGTTTCTACACCATTAATGGAACGTTCTCATGGATCCTATGAGAAAATAAGAGCAGATACTTCACACAGACAATGCATGAGGCCACTTTTAGTGCAAGCAGAGCAATCTCTGGATATTAAATTTATTATTCTTCCTATGGGTCAGTCTTGGTTTAGTTCTAATGAAATTGTACTCTATGACTGTCCCTTGGCTCCTCACTCTCCCAAAACAAAGTAAATATGTTTGGTCTTAGAGAAAACTTACTCTGATTCATACTGTAGGGGTTCAGAACAGGCCTCCCCAAAGATGTGCCATGTTGGCATGTGGGTTATTTTGAGCTAAAGGTAATGGAGACCTTATGGGCTCAAGAGAAACTACTCTCTGTTCCTTAATTACCTAGAATAATTTAAATTCAGGATTTTTCCAGAAAAAGAGTTATAATAAGAGATAAATTTTATCTAAGTGATGCCATCTACATGACAGTGCAAACTTCTAATTACCAAACTTCTGGTCTTCTTATTGCCCTGTTCTTGGAAGCTCTAGGCCCCTATCATAGTCCTTGTTCAGGATGGCATATATACCTCATTTTACCTTTCCGGTTTTGAACCTCTCATGCATGTGAGATTTCCATACACACAAATTAAAATCTGATTTTCTTCTGTTAATCTTTCTCAGTCCCAATTTAATTCTTAGATCAGACAGAAGAACCTAGAAGGGTATAGGACATTTCCTTTCTCCCCAACAATATTGTTTTCTTGTCTAATCTAAGTTACCTTGATTTTTAAAATCAAAATGCTTTTTTTCAGTTTCTTTTTTGCTTTTTCACTAAGAACATATTTTAACATATATTAAAAGTTATTACAATTATATTTGGAGAAATTCTAAATATAATTAAAATGGCATTTATTTTCACTATTTAGTTTTGAAAGATAAAATAATTGATAATATTCAATGTTGAAAAGAGTGTGGAAAATATAAAATTTCATATGCTTTTGGTAAAAGTTTGGTGTTCAACAATTTGATGGAATTTGACACTATTTACATATAGTTTTAAATGTGAGTAATATTCTATCTTACAATTCATTTGTAGAAATGTATCTTACAAACATAAAGATTTCAATCAGTACACTTTTTATAAAAACTAAACAAAAACAAAACAAAGAAATCTGTCATTTGTAATTGCTTAAGTAAATTTGGTAAATCACTGTACTAGAAAATTATGTAGGCATTAAAAAGATATATACATATAGAACTTAAATGGGAAAGTACTAAGGTATATTACTAACTGGAAAAATGAAATTGTCCCAAATTATGTATATAACATGAACTGAGAACCACCCAAAGCCCTCTTACTTTCTCAAAGATGCTGCTCCTCAATTTTCCCTTTTATATCCCACATAATCCATTTTTTCCCTTCTTAAGGATCATTTTCATAAGACCAATATATGTCAAATATCAGCAATTTTAAGAAAAGTAAGCCTCTCCTCACCCTAAGCTTCTTCTAAACATGACCGAATTTCACTGCTACTTAACGGAAAAACACCTTGAAAGAATATTATATTTTTTTTTTCTCTCCACATTCATATTCCTAGCTTAATTATTTCAGAATATTTCTTCTCAAATTTTGTGTGTGCTTTGCTGTAATAATACAATACAAAAAAGTTTACTGAGTAATTTGCGCCTTAAATTAACTTTATATGAAATATGTGTAAATGAAAAACAAAACAAAAAAACATTTTGTGAGATAGGAACTCGATACCATTCAAAGGGTTATAAAATGTTGCACAAATTGAGAAAAAACAGTGTTTAGGAAAAGAGTAGCTGGGAGCTGAGGAGGGTGTCCATCAACTGGTGAATGCAAAAATATAAAATATCCATACAATGGAATACTACTTAACAATACAAAAAAACGAACTACTGATAAATGAAATAACATGGTTGAATCTAAAAATAATTTTGTGGAATAAAAAAAGGCAAAGAAAAGAGTACATATTGTATGACTCTGGTAATAGAAAATTCTGAAAATGAAAATTAATCTATTATGACCAAAAGCAGATCAGTTGTTTCAGGAAAGATGAGGAGATAAACAGGGGCAGGATTATCAAGAGGCACAGGAATCTTATGGAAGAGGTGAATGTTTTCATTATTTTGATTGTGGTGATGGTTTCCTGGGTGAATACATATGTCACAAGTTATTAAATTTTATATTATAAATATTTAAAGTTTATTATTTGTTAATTATAAATATATATATGTATTTAAAAAATCAAATAGGACTCCTTCATATATCTTACCTTGTCCTTTACTCAGTCCTGTTCACAGATTTTGTTTTTAAAGAAAGTTTCTTTTTATCAAAGTTACATTAAACAATCACTATTTTAAAATTTCATAAAACAATAGCATAATAATTACTATCATTTCATGAGGAATAAATGAGAGTACAAAAGGGGAGGAAAAAGAAGCAAAAGAAGTTATTAAATTTGGGATTTGAATGGAGACAGAGAACTAAAAATGCATTTTGTTCTTTGAGAAATTGTGCCTTTTGATTTTTCATTTGAATATGCATTAATCTTGGAGGAAAGGTGGGTTAGTACATGGGAAATAAGGAAACTGAATTCCCAGCCTGAAGGTGACAAATTAATTGTTCACCATTAGGCCCATTAATCTTATCTCCTTTAGAAAATGAGATTAAATCTGATGCTCTTGAAGGTTTTTCTTTGTTGGTTTGTTCTACTCTAAGACTATGTGATTTGTTACTCTTGAATAGAATTTGTAAAGGCCAGGAGTTTAAAAAGTAATTCCATGGGACTTCTAACATAAACACTTTATTTATGTCCAAACAATTAATTTGTATAACCCTTATGCACATCATGTTGGAGAGAACAATTTGCTGGCTCATTACAATGAATAATAGTTTAAAATGTCCTACAGAAAATAAAATGTACATTGTAAAAGAATGATAAATTTCACTAGCTTGAAACTGTGAATAGAGAATCTTTTATTGAGCATAATACTCTTATCAACTCAACTTAGTTATATTAAAAATGTATTCACATATATGAAAGGAAAATAACCCATTTTAACTTGTAATAACTATTATAAAAAATGAAAGATACATTATAATATCTTGAAGTAAATCAATATTTACACTTATAATTTTCATAATATTGCTATGAAATTGATGATATATGAATTTTGTATATTGAAAAGAACACATGGAAAAAAAAATAATTGCCTGTTTCTCTCATTCGGAATATACTGTGAAGAAAGAACAGTGTTGTAAATGCATGTGTGAAAAGAAATGGGAATCAAAATAACAGAAAATCTCTAAAGCTTACCTCTTAACTTATGGAATCACTATTAGAATGATGGCCTTTAACAATTTTTTTGTGGAATCACTTTGAAATATCTAAGTTTAATTTATAAAATAATTCATCATCATTATTATTATTATCTATTTTTTTGGCTGTACCACACAGGTTGTGGGATCTTAGTTCCCTGACCAGGGATCAAACCCAAGCTATGGCAGTGAAAGCGCTGAGTCCTAATCACTGGACAACCAGGGAATTCCCAATTACCATTATTTTTTAAAAGATAATAATTCCTCAAAATGAGACTTCATTAAGCAGCTATAAAGTAATCATTGCATGCAAGCTGTGCACAGCTTGCACTTTCGCAAATCTGTGAATATTAAATGCTAGTCTGTTCGACTACTTCCAAAAATCAGTGTGAAGGGGGTCAAAGAAGAAGAGCACAGCAATTCTTGTGCATGGATGCACAGTTATAAGCTAAAGGAAATGTTTAAATGTTCCATTCTCCTTAGGGAAATCTTTGCCTCAGAATTCTCACTACCTTTAAAAGGAAATGATTTCTTTGAAAGAGAACACTTTCAAAGAGTTTCAAGACTGTGAACTGGCATAAGAAGAAACCAGCTTCATTCTATGGCTACTTACATAACACTTACTACACAATAGGAAAATAAACATGGGAAACCATGGGGAGAGAAAGGAAGTGAAAGATATGGAAGACACAATACAGAAAAACAAAATGGTATTGTATAACTGAAAAAAGAACTCAGGCTTGTAAAGAAGGATTATCTGTGCTTCAGACAAATATTTTTGAAATGTAAATGATTCAGTAATGAGTATTTTATTTTATAATCTCCAACTCTCAGTCATACCACAGATAATTATGCATTTCATAGATAAACCAGTCCCTAAGGTTTTCATATCAATTAACAAAATGATGAAAAGAATACATTAATTAAATAATTACATAAACTTTATCAAATCTAATTAGAGCAATCTTTTGCAAGCATTAGCTCAATTAATTAACCTATAAATGCCTAGACATAAATTGTTACCTTTCTGCTGTCAATAATTTTTGTCATTTTGGAGTTTCTTAGATGGTTTACCAAAAGTAGGAGACGGCTGGAATAGAAACTGAAATTAGTCAATTCTATTTTATTTATCAGCTCTGGTCAAAATGGTTTAGAAGATGGAGAAAGATTATGGATTAAACTGTACTTTCTTAAATTCTTCTGGATTATTAGAATCAATACTGCCTTTTTCTCTATAATGAGATAATTTATAGTTTCTGTGGTCTCAATAGCAGTTTTCAATGTACATATGTTATTCTACTTATATACAGGATCAGAATAAAAGTACATAGTACAATTGTATCCATAATAAATGTGGAACAGATTAACATTTATAATATCCAAGACCATTTGTTGAGTTTTCAGAATTATGTTTTATAATATCCATCAGTCTAGATGAGAATCAAAAGGGAAAAAAAAAACAAAACAAAACATTGATCTATTCTTTCATGACCATTAAGAAGTCCTGGTACTTTTCACAATCATTCCACACATCACCCTGCACAATCTACCCCAAAGCATTTTTGGATAACTTGACTCTTCTAACACCATGACCTCTTCTAGTCTTCTTCACAATACCCAATGCAATATCTCAGCACAGTGTCTCCTCTTAACAAATTCCAGAGCATGTCTGTCATAGATATTAGTCAGCAAAACATTTATTGAGCACCACTTACTTTGTAAAACTGATTGCCCAAGTACTTAAGAGCTAGAATTAGATGAAAGAATATAGCACAGAATGTAAAAAAAAACATTTTTTAGTGAATGCTTATATTTTCTCTCTTCTTTTTCTAGAGCATCATAGCAGTTTTATTCACAAGAAAGGCAATTTTCCCTCATTGAACCTGACATAGGTATGAACCAATCATTTCAAGTTTATTTCATATCCTGGTTTTCTATTTCTCCTGTAAAATATTTCAGAAATACTGAAGTAGATCTCAGTCATGGTTGGTCCCACTACAAGAAAGAATTTTTTTTTTTTTTTACTTTATTTCCCAATTTACTGCTTTATCTCATGAGCAATCAAAATGTCGAATGACAAGACAGCAGATGTAAGTAACTGTAGTTCAAAATGAATGATACTGTGAACTATGGTTGTTAGAGACTCAAACTGCAACGCCTCTCAAATGTGGAAACCCCACTTCAAATAGGCATATTATATTGAACAGCTACTCTTATGACACAGAGACATTGTAAGACTTTTTATGAAACTAATACTTCATAAGGCTTTGTTATAACTGTACAAAAAAGAATAGTATTATCATATATATGATACTATTGATAAATATATATATATATGTTCATTGATAAAAAATATATATTCATTTTCTGATGGGAAAAACAAAAGGAAAATAATTAGGCTACATATTTGAGGCAGCTACTTCTTTTTCTTAGCATTGCCTCAGATTGTCAGAATGGATTATTTGAAGGCCTGTTAAATAAAAAACACAATGTGAAAGTTTATGCTTTTATTCTTTAAAATAATGGCATTTTATGTTCTTGGATATATTTCCCAAAGAACAAAAGCAACCTAGAAAGAGCTAAAATAAACACAATGCATGGCAAAATGCTTTAAGAGGAAGATACTGGAGACAAGGTTCTGTTCTCAAACAATCATATAGGTAACCAAAGTGCATTTCCTGTCGAGAAAGACAGTCTAGGGCTTTGCTAAGAGGTTTTGACTAACAAGACTTGGTCTGCTGACCTACCGCTAGGAGCTGAACACACCTGATAATAAGCTGTTTGTCTTTCAGAAACCAAACAGCAATAATTCTTTTCCTATACAATAATATGTAACGCATATTAAGAATCATAGAATTTATTGTGTAGTTAGAGAAATCATAACAAAGTACCACAAACTAAGTGGCTTAAAACAACAGAATTTATTGTCTCACAATTCTGGAGACTTAAAGTTCCAGATAAAAGTGTTGGCAGGGCCATCCTTCCCCTGAAGGCAGTAGGGAAGGATCTATCCCATGCCTCTCTCCTAACTTTTGGTACTTCATTGGTTTGTGGCAACATAGCTCCAATCTTCACAGCGTGTTCCTCCTGTGTGCATGTCTGTGTCCAGATTTCCTCTTTTTTAAGAACCCCAGACATATCGGGGCCTTCCTTTTTCCAGTATGACCTCATCTTAACTAATTGCATATGCAATGACCCCACTTCCAAATAAGGTCACATTCTAAGGTATCAGGGGCTAGGACTTCAACATATGAACTTTTAGGGAACACAATTCAATCCACAAAAACATTTAAATAAATGTCTTCCTATAAGCAAAAAAGTAATGTATTCTCACACCCAGACTTTGGAATAGTACCTGTAATTCTTATATATTCATGCATAAATCACATTGTAATAAACTCTATGCAGTGGTAAGCAAAATGAAGCCCATTTGTTTGGCTCTAATAAAGTTCCATTTTGGGGGGAAACAGTCATGACTTGTAGATAAGCAGCAAGAATAATTTCAAAAGCTACTTTTATAAGATTTTCAAGATTTCAAATCCAGTGCTTTATCTATTAAAAAAAATTCACTTTGAAATGTACTGTTACTGAAGATTTATGGAATATATGTTTACTAGAAGAGTTATTTGATTTTCTTGTAGGCACAAAGAGAGAATCTGAAACTTGCTGAAAGCTAATTCTTTTAGTACAAAAATGATATAATTAACTCATTTTCACTTTATCTGATGATTTTCTGACTGACAAATCTCTATGAAACCACTTCTGTTAGGAGGGGGAAAAATCCCAACATTTTCCTTTTATAAAAATGTTAGTAAACAATTGTGACTAGGCTTTGAAGTTTACACTTGTGATGCATATTTTATACCCAGTCTACATCAAAAGGAAAATAAAAGCCTACTGATTTTCAATGTTATTGTACCTGTATATTTCTTCCTATGTCTTTAGTTTCAAAAGGCTTAAAGAGCAAAGTTACCAGTTCTTCATATTAGAAGGACCAGACCTTTAAAAATATGTATGATCAGATTTCCAGTAAAGTTAAGCTGTCATAGACTCTCAATTCATTTGTGGATTGGCAACAACATGAAACACATTATAGCAAACACTATGGAGAATTAAAAGGGGAGTAAGGTAAGTAGCTTGACCTTAAAGACTATAATGTGTTTAGACAAACTGAAACAACCAAAATAGAAAACTAAAGACAGGTGACATCACTATAGAATTGATTTTAAGGTATAGTAGTTGCAACAATAATTATAATAACAATACTTAGCATGATATGGTATTTCTCATATGCCAGGTTATCTTCTAAATGCTTTATATATGCAAACAGTATTATGATTAGATGCTCTTGTTATCTGTGTTGTACAGGTAAAAAAAAAAAAAAAAAAAAACTAAGGCAAAAAATGATTGTGTAAATTGGTTCCTGAGGCTACACAGTTAACAAGAGTACAAGAGTTGCAGATAGGATTCAAACCCAGCCAATCTATCTCTAGAATTTTTTTTTTTTTTTTGGCCATTAACCTATATTGCCTCTCTCTTATAATCCCTGGAATCACATGGCAAGTTAGGGTATTTTTAGTCTGTACACTAATACAACTCATCAGATACAAGAAAAGTAAACAAAAAGATAAGAATGAGGAAAGATCTTGTCACCAAATCAAAAATTATGAAAAGTGTCTTTCAAACTTTATAAACTTTGGACCAGATTAGGAGAATGTTGGGATAAAATATCAGATACTATAGATATGGATTAGGGGAGGAATTGCTAGTCTTCCTCCCAACAAATACCTCCCTAGACCCCACTTAAGGGACAGATTTCATCAAAAGTAAGTGAAAATGACAAGGAATGTTTTTTATTTGGAATAATGAGGCTAAGGAAAAGGGTAGATTGTTGAAGAAACAAAATATATCATTGAAAAGATCAAGTTCCAGCTTCTGAATAGGAGAGGCACAGGACTAAAGGAGAAATGTCACACAGGCTGTCTCTACTTCCCATAATACATCCTCCCAATCTAAAGAAAAACTGCCTGTAAAAGCTAGGGTAAAGGGACAAGGGAAGGAAAAATCACCTAGGCAGTTGCTATTTAGAATAATGTGAACCACACAAAAATAATCTGGCAAATGAGGATTCACTCACTGATTTTTTTCCTCAAGGAGGAAATGCCAATAATTATGGAAGATTTGTTTAGAAATTATTTTACTCCAGATTTACAAATTAAACTTGCTGATTGCCTTGACTTACTTCCATACCCTAATTCAGAAAGGAGTAGTAAGCAGAAAGGAAGCAGCACGGGGCCTCTGCTGATAGATTTTTTTTTTTTTAGTCAGGAAAATAATGTAATAAACAAAAAAATGATCCCGATCACCATAATCAACTCTACCAAATCCTTTTGAGAAACAGAGAGAACACTCCAATTTTTGTGCTTTTTAAACAGTGTTACTACTCTCAATAGACCACACTATTGAGACCCAAAGGAAGAAGCAGTCTTTTCCAGATAGTCAATTATAAAGAGACCCTTTCAACCAAGCTAATTATTAAGAATATGGCTTGAATGAACCACAACCTTATCTACCTGACTTTTCAGGATGAATGCTGGCATCCATGTTTATTTCTGGCAAGGTTTGAAGCCTCAAGTTTCCTGGACATCCATTTTCACTAGAACTTTCATTATTAATCAGGTGTCTTCATCATTTTATCTGACCTATTCCCCTAACCCTTCCTTCCTTTTACTGTGCCCTCAAGTACTGTATGTCAGAGCTAGCAAATCTTCTATATCAATAATCTTTTATTTGAACTTTTTCCAGTCCTTCTTGTCTAGGCTAAAATGGCTTTCCCCCAAGGATACCACATCCTCTTCTCAAGGGGAGGCCATTTATCTCTCATTTCCCAGGTATATAAGGCTCCTTTTGTCCCTGTGTCTTCTTTCTCTCTGCCCCTTAGTCTCTGACTAGAGCAGCAGGAAGATGGGGCAGGAAAAAAGTAAACATTCCTTAAAATGCAGCGATGAATGCAAGGCAAAAATCAGTAAACTTAAATAATTAAAAGGAATGAATTAATTTGATAAACTGGTGATTTGAGTTGGTGACTTGAGAACCCATCTATTACCCAATTTGACTTACTTCAAGAGCTGATCCTGAGCCTGCTCTTTGGTTATCCCTTCTCTTCCCAGATAAGCTCATTTATTCCCATGATTTTAAATACCATGCTAATTTCTCAAATATTCATGTCTTAAAACTAAACCATTTCCCTATAAACTAAACTCATACATAACCCAACTCTCTACTTAATATTTCCAACTACTTAATATTTCCAACATATGCCTTATACACATATGTCCAAAAAAAGCCTCTTGTTTTCTCCTTACGCACTACTCAAACCCAACCAAGACCTTCTCCCAGATGTCTACTGTTAATATATGGTATTACTATTAACCTGGTTACTCCAACCCAAATCAAGGTTCATCTGTGATTCCGCCCATTCTTTCATCCAATTACATTGAATCCATCTTCAGTTTCATGGGTTCTATCTCCAACGCATCTATTTCAACACAGGTCCCCTTCCATAGCCCCAGTACAATCACTATCATCTCTTATTTGGATTGCTTCATTATTGTATTAGTCCCCCAATTAGTCTCCCTGCACCTATGTACTTTCTCCATTTTACCCAACTGCAGTCTGTTCTGCACATGAGCAAATAAGATTGCTGCTTCCTTGCTTAAAAGCCTCTAAAAAATTCCCGTTGAACTTAAAAGTTAAATCCATTCTCTGTCCTGACCAGAAAGTGTCCTAAATCAGGGGTCAGCAAGCCATTTTCTGTAAAGATCCAAATAGTAAAACATTTAGGGTTTGCAATCCCTAGTGTTGTACCATTGTAACACAAAAGCAACCATAAGCAAAATATAAACAAATGAGCATGGCTATGTTTAGATAAAATTTTAATTATGACACTGAAATTTGAATTTCATATAACTTTACATCATATTTTTCTTATTTTGATTTTTCCGCAGCAATTAAAAAATATAGAAAACATTCTTAACTTGTCCAAAATCAGGCGGTAGGCTAGATTTGGCCTGTGGGCTATAATTTGTCAACCCATCCTAAGCAATTATCCCAGACTACTTTTCTGACATCTCCTTACACCTCTTTACCCTACGTCAGTGTGCCCAGCCATACTGGCCTTTCTTCTGTTTAAAAATACTTCAATCTTCTCTTGACCCGGACCTTGTGCATTCATTCTTATCTTGACTGAGCACATGACTTCCCTTGTGGGGCAAATAACTTGTTACTTATCTTTATCCCTCCACAAAAGTACAATCTCTTCATAATTTTGTTTCTTATTTTTCCTTTCTAAAGCAGCATTTTTACTCCATCCTGATATCCTTTTATCTTATATCACTCCAAGGAATTACCTGCAGAGTGCCAAGCATATAGTAGTTACTCAATAGAAGGATGACTAAAATAAAATAATAATGTTTCCATACTCGCATATAAAACAATAGAAACATGGAATCTTTGAAAGAAAGTGGCACTCTTTATTAAATATAAATACTATAGAATAATCACCCTTAACATGTTGGCAAAGTTAATAAATTTCAAGGAAAAGAAAGGAATGTATAAGTATCCAGATAAGGGGAGAAATCACATAGAAAAGAGAAAGTGACAGTTCCAAGTTGATCTCTTAATTCACTGTAACTTTCAGGATTATAAAAAAGTGCAGCAATGTTAAATTCTGCGAGAAAGAAAACTTAAATCAAGTAATTATTCAAAAGTATAGGATACTATAGTACAGGAATGACACCATGAGGAACCCCATAGATCCAATCCCCAGCAAAAGAGTAACTGGTAAAAATTATTCTAAAAAATAAAGTCTCTGGAAATTTTCCTTAGGGCAAACAGTTAATGAATAAACACTTATTAAAGAAAATCTAAATCTCAGTGAGAACAGTAAGAGTATAGGCAATTGAGCAATGACTCACTTTCTCCCCAGCCCCCTTCTCATCAACAAAGCTCCACAGTGCAAATGTTATATTCTAGACTAATGCAAGTGAGAAGTTAGGGAGTCCCTTCTGCCACCCAGCTCCACTTTAAGGGTGAAGACTCTATCCCAGGCTCAGCAGGTCAAATACTAAAGTTCCAATCATCCTCCATTCACTTTGCTCATTGGACAGAGGTTCAACTTACAAAAAGGAAAGCAAGAAAAATCAGAAGCTACCACCCCACCTAATGCCCAACTCACAAAGCAGGAGTGTCACTTCAAGACAAGTGGGACAAAATAAAGCTAGTTCTTTAAATTTACAGTTGACATACATTTTATTATTTTTTTATTTTTTTAAATATCCTTATTGGAGTATAATTGCTTTACAATGTTGTGTTAGTTTCTGTTGTACAACAAAGTGAATCAGCTATATGCATACATATATCCCCATATCCCCTCTCTCTTGAGCCTCCCTCTCACCCTCCCTCTGCCACCCCTCTACGTGGTTACAAAGCATCGAGCTGATCTCCCTGGGCTATGCAGCAGTTTCCCACTGGCCATCCATTTTACATTTGGTAGTGTATATATGTCAATGCTACTCTCTCACGTCGATCCAGATTCCCCTCTCCACCCGTGTCCTCAAGTCCTTTCTCTACATCTGCGTCTTTATTCCTGCCCTGTCACTAGGTTCATGAGTACCATTTTTTTTACATTCCATATATATGCGTTAGCATGCGATATTTGTTTTTCTCTTTCCGACTTACTTCACTCTGCATGACAGACTCTAGGTCCATCCACCTCACTACAAATAACTCAATTTTATTTCTTTTTATGGTTGAGTAATATTCCATTGTATATATGTGCTACATCTCTTTATCCATTCATTTGTCGATGGACATTTAGGTTGCTTCCATGTCCTGGCTGTTGCAAATAATGCCGCAATGAACATTGGGGTGCATGTGTCTTTTTGAATTATGGTTTTCTCAGGGTGTATGCCTAGTAGTGGGATTGCTGGGTCATATGGTAGTTCTATTTTTAGTTTTTTAAGGAACCTCCATACTGTTCTCCATAGTGGCTCTATCAATTTACATTCCTACCAACAGTTCAATAGGGTTCTCTTTTCTCCAAACCCTCTCCATCATTTATTGTTTGTAGATTTTTTGATGATGGCCATTCTGACTGGTGTGAGGTGACACTTCATTGTGGTTTTTATTTGCATTTCTCTAATGATTAGTGATGTTGAGCACCTTTTCATGTGTTTGTTAGTAATCTGTATGTCTACTTTGGAGAAATGTCTGTTTAGGTCTTCCATCCATTTTTGGATTGGGTTGTTTGTTTGTTTTTTTTGTTATTGAGCTGCATGAGCTGCTTGTATGACATAAATTTTAAAATAAAAGATTCGGCTATTAATTTAAATCCTTAATCATATTTCCAAAAACTTGTAACTGAGAAAATTTGATTTTGCTCCAAGTCTTATATGATAAAGAGGAAAATTGTTTCATTTGAAACAAATATGCTTTCTTAGTTATCTCATTGTGCATTGTAGATATATCCGATATTCAAATGTGCCTATTTTCAAATCCATTTTTATGGATAAAATAGTACCAACTATTAGATCAGGAGGATATCAATACTAGATATCCTTGAATTCAACATATATAGATTTACAAATATAGCAGAGGCTCTCACCTAACGGGTTAGTTACCAGGAGTTGGGGGGTGGAAGTGGGGATACCTATAGCCAAGTGATTATTTTCAAAGGGAAATGCCTATCTACTTTTTACTACCTCCCTTCTAATGTATTGGTGCATTGATCTGCTTATATTTTTGAGAGTTTTTGTGTCTTGATATTAGCCTAGCATTTTTTTCTATAATGTTTTTGTCAGATTTGGTGTCAGATTTATGTTGACTTCCTAAACACATTGGAAAATGTTCATTCCCCCTCTATTTTCTGAAAGAGTTTGTGTAAATTTGGCATTATTTCTTCCTTAAGTGTTTGATGGAATTCACCTTTGAAACCATCTGGACCTGGAATTGTGTCTGGAGATTTTCTTTTTAACAAAGTCAACAACCTTAACAGATATAGGATTCTTTTAATTTTTTTCATGTGTGCCCATTTGGGTAAGCTGGGTATTTTAAGGAATTTGTCCATTTCATCCAAGTTATGGATTTATTGTCATAATGTGTAAATATTACTTATTATTATTTTGATGTCTGTAGAATCTGTGGTGATAACTGCTCTGTCATTTCAAATATTGGTAATTAGTTTTTTTCTCTCTCTCTCTCTCCCCTGCTCCCTTTCCCTATCTCTCTCTATCTCCACTCAGTTTGGAATATCCTATAAAAAATGTCATCTCTTGTAAGGTTTTGGCCTGTTTTCCAGCATCCTAAATATTTAATGTGTCTCTGATTTCTCTGCACTGTTAC
This sequence comes from Balaenoptera ricei, assembly GCF_028023285.1. NCBI lineage: Eukaryota > Metazoa > Chordata > Mammalia > Artiodactyla > Balaenopteridae > Balaenoptera > Balaenoptera ricei. The sequence goes on from NC_082655.1 coordinate 51,116,228, forward strand.
TCATCCTTTATGTTTATACTTAGACTTTAATTTCTGGAGTGATTAGTCTTACCTAGCAGTTTTCTTAAAAATATTGAGGACCCCTAAAAGCTTTTGTTTATTTGAGTTATATTTATTGACCCTATAGTATTAATAATTAAACTGAAGAATTATTAAAGCACAAAAATATGCAAGGACACATACCATTAGGCATCTGAATGGCTATGTCATCATAGGGTAATGTGACCTCCAGAGAACTAGATAGTAAGTTTTGATTGGATAAATTTGAAAAAGACAGGTAACATCTTAGTACTGTTGTAATCTCCTAAAAAGTTCTCAGGAACAAACAAGAGTTCCCTGATCATACTTTAAGAACCACAAGCCTAGGAAGAAAGACTCTTCTAAAGTAATTTCATGTGAGAACCAGTTTTTGTTAAGTTTTATCCAAATGGACATGCCATCTTTGGTCTGCACATTCTTTGTTTAAATTTGTAAGTATAAAATATATAACTTCTAATGGTTATCATCTAGAGATATGCTAATCATTTGGCAATATCTTTTGCATTGTTTATTTTTTTATCATTTTTAACATTGTGTATGTCTTGCCTCTTCAAATATAATTTATTGATTATACAACAGCATCTCATATCTCTTTAATAAAAAGCTCTCTAGTTCATATATACTGCAAAATTTAACAATTTATGGACTGATTCTTATCCTGGGCTATATTCTCTGGGGATATCTAACAATCACTGTAGAAATGTGCATTAGCTTTTTCCATAAAGATTCATGAATTCTATAAAATTTTCTGAAAAGAAGCCATGAAATATAAAACTATGCCTTATAATATTGTTCTCTATTCTTCTTGTCTATATTACTTTAATAACACCATTGGCAGTCCTTATGATTTTATGAAACACAAACTTCATGCCATATGTAGTTTGCCAATTTTTGAAGAAAATTGTTTATATGATTTTCTACTTAATAATACCAATACCTTTAATCAGACTATAAAAAATAGATTTGTTTCTGTGATGAGAACACTCAGTACCCATATTTTTATTCCTAATATCATTTCTTCAGTAAAAGGAACCAGGGTTCCTTGGAGGAATTGCTGATTCTAGGGCTGGAGCTTGGAGTATCCAAGATGAGGCTGGAGCATCTTATAGTGACAGAAAGTAAGGACATGCTCAAACACACACATACACATGTACACAAATGGTTGTTTGTCAAAGGGACACACTGGAAAGAGTTTGCTTTGGACAAAGTTGGAACAATTTAAGCAACAAAGTAATTAAATTTATATTAAATTATAATCCAATATATAAAATTAGTATCAATGAATCTGTACTCATATAAATGACTGAATAAATAAGTAGATGAAGGAGAATAGACAAATCTACCATAAAGAAGAATTCCAAATAATTTATGTAGGCACCTACCCCTCACAAGTGTGAAACATAAGTCTCTTCCCCTTAAGTGTGAGCTTCACATAGTGATTTCTTTCCAAAAATCATAGTATGGAAAAGAGGAAAGAGAGTACATTTAGAGTAAGAGGAAGCTAAAAAATACAATCTCAGTCAGGTTATCAAGTTTAATGTCAACAATGACAAGTCATTTCGATACCATATACCTTTGATGTGATGTGAGAATGGTACTTTGTCTGTCTTTGTAGTTTTCCTCCTCAAAATCCCTAAACCCTGTGGAACCATGCGAAAAATATCACACAAATCCAAATTAAAAGACAGACTGTAAAATACCTGACCAGTACTCTTCAAAACTGTCAGGTCATCAAAAACAAAGGTAGTCTGAGAAATTGTCTTAGTCTACAGAAGTCTAAGGGGACATGATGACTGTATATAAAATGATGTCCTGCATGGGATCCTAGAACAGAAAAAGAAAGCACATCAGGGGAAAATAAACTAAGAAAATCTGAATAAAGAATGGTCTTTAATTAATAATAATGTATCAATATTAGTTTTTTAGTTGTGACAAATGTATCATACTATGAAAGAAGTTAACAGTAGTGAAACTGGGGATGGGGTATATTGGAACTCTACCGTTTTCACAAATTTTCTGTAAACTAAAGCTATCCTAAAATAGTCTACCCAATTTCATTTTGCTTATATTCTTTATTATCAATTGATTAGATGTGTTTTTCTCTAAGGTTATTTATAAAATTAAATCCTATGCAAAACACCCTGAACCCTTTAAGACATTGAATATGTAATGCAAGGAACATTCCCCAAAATTTAATGTTATTTTCTATAAAGGAAAATTATACATAGGGCACTTTTAAAGGTCACTTAGTATATCTGAGAGTTGATTACGTTACTTCTTTTCTCTTGGATCTAATTTTTTTACTCCTATGCTTTTAAAACTTCCCTGTGCCACAGTCTTACTTTTGTATGTGCAAAGCAACATATGCAGGTTACTGTGCAATGGGTGGAAGCAAGTTCCTTTTTATTCATCCTTTTCAAAAGCAAAGAGCAAACACGGTTATTTGGCTGAGCCCCAGTTCTTGTTTTTCATTTCCATTTCAACTTAGTTTTATTTATGACTTGCCAAACTTTAATATTTTTTTTTTGGTTTCAAAGTGAATTCCACTTTTTATTCATTCTTAGGATTCAAAGAGTACAAACACTAACAATTTTTGTACATTGCTAATGGGGCTTTAGGATGAGGAGCAAATCTTTTCAGGTAGGAACATTTTAAATTTGAGTGAACTCTGATAAGCAGCCGAAATGTGTTTACAAAAGTTTCCCCTGGAGGAGCTCTCACCTTGAGATTAATGGCTTAAAATAGCATCATCACAGTAATAATATCTTCTTCATAGAATTGTTGAAATAGTTAAATATGGTATTTTTTATAATTTATTTATAATTTAGATGTTAGCTAGTATATTGCTTAGGATGCTTTAGTAAAAACATCACTTCTTTCTTGCATATATTCATTAAAATACCAACCAGTCCAAGGCCTAGTCTTTTCAAAAAAATATAAAGAAACTGAAGATGTCATGAGGCACAATTAATATTCCCCACCTAATCTGTAAATTTGTAGTTGAGAAAATAGTCCTCAAATAAATGAATGTTTAGTTATATCAGTGAAAGGTGAACAAGTATTTTTTTAACCAAAAGAGTACAAACCAAAACAAAACAAAAACAAAAAACAATGTATTCATTTTTGGAAAAATTATTAATTCTTAATAATGATTAATAATTACAATTATTAATTCTTAGCATTTACTCATTATTTTAATTAGGGCAATTATCATTTGCCTACCATTCTGACATTATTTCAGAACTTCTGCTTGGTGCTGATAATTCAAAGTTTAAAAAGACGGATGTTGTCCTTTTCTTTGATTTATTATCTAGCCGGTATCAAAGAACATGAACAATTAATTTTAAGTGACTATGTAAGTGGATGGATATTTGGATCTGAAATTAAAAAGAGAATGTAATGTAAATGTAAACTAAATTGGAATATAATTTGGCAGGTGAATTGATAATAGCCACTAAGGGAGTAGATGTAATTATCTAGGGAAATAATAATTAAGAAAGAAAAAAGTTTAAGACAAATTCCTCAGAAACTTCAATACTTAATGTCTGTGTAGAAGAAGGCAACAGATCAGCCAGAGAGGTTATGGTTAAACCAAGTGAATGTGGAACAATGGAAGTGGAGGAAAGAGCTTGTTTCAAGGAGAACGTGATCAACTGTGTTCAATGTGTCTGAGAGGTAAAGCAGCTAAGAGCCCCCCAAAAAAATCCACTGGGGGGGTCTTTCAGGTTCCTAATGATAATAGAATTGATGAAGTAATGAGGTGGAATCTAGTTTAAGGTTAATGAGTGAGAGGGGTGAGGAATTGGAGCTTATGAATGTAGATTTTGTTTTCTGTCGTGAATTTGGTTAAGAAAGGTTTAAGACAGAATTTTTGCTTTAAGGTGGGACAGAGTTGAATATATTTAATGGCTTAAAAATGTAAGAGAGAGAGCTTATCAAGGACAAATTTCTGAGAATTTAGGAGGTGGAGTCTAGAGCAAAATTGACTTAAGATAAGCGAAGTAGGTCTAGATTTTGATAGGAGGCGAGATAAGAAATGCTCCAGAGGTAGAGAGATGTGGAAACGTGATGACGGAAAACTGACTAAATATTGCGATGATAGCTTTTATTTTATCTGCTAAGTAGAAACATGATCATGTTGAACTCGTCAGCCAGGGGATTGGAACAGTCAGAAGTTAGAAGAAAGACTGAACCTACCTACAGACTGAAGAGAGTAGGAGAATGGTCTGCCTAGTGTCAAACAGCAATCAGTATCAAGGCTGCAAAGAACAAAGACCTTTATTTGGGGGGTTTTAGGAATTGCAATTTGGGAGACACAGATTTGGGTAAAACTGAAAGATAGTTCCTGAGAAGAAAAAGAGCCAGGGGCTTATAAAAGCAAATCCACGAAGTTGTTAAAATTGTCTTGCAAGAATTATAATTGGCTCTGAGGCAAAAAGGGAAATATTTGTCCTTAATGGATAGGTTGTCATGAGTTATTTATCGTAAGGGTCAGATTAATATCTTGAGTTTCTGTAACATTGCACAGATGTTTTGGGTGCCGATGCTAAGATAACGAGTGGTCAAAAGTTCAGATTTCATCCTGACTGAGAAGTGTATAAATCCCACTTCTGCAATGGTCTCCCAGTTCCATTTCAGAGAGCTTTTCTAGCAATACTGACTCCATTTTGATTTTCCCTTCACACTAGAGAAGTCTAATAAGAATTAAAGTCATGATGATGGTTCAGTTGAATTCAGGCATGAGAGTTTTAGTATAATCTTTCTGGTTGTATGATTTTCCCCAGTAGCCCTTAGTATTCTGGGTGCAGGCAGTAAAAAGGCAGAGAGTAAGTTCCAAGCCAAAATGGAGTTCTGCCAAATTAATATTTTAGAAATACAAGGGAGCAAAGAAGTTTAAAAGGATACCAAAAGATTGATGAGCAATACTTGCCCCTTCCCCCAAGTTTTTGAGTGGTTACTACATATCTCCACACTAGCCATTGGTATACAGAGAAGAGTTAGAGTCCCTTCCTTTAGCTATCCCACATTCCAGTTTAATACACAGGTACTAATAGAATTAATTATAACATTAATTATTAAGTTGTGTCATAAAAATATGCATCAAGTACATTGCCAGCACAGAAGAGGTTTTCTTAACCAAAGTGGGGAGGAGGTATTGATTTAGGGCTTATGTAAAGGTAACCAAACTGTGAGGTTAAGACCTACAGATGCAAAGTCTGCCCAAGACTTCTGATCCCATCTGCAAGGAGTTGGGGGTTCAACTACAAAGTTAGAGGAAAGAGCCAGTACAAAATCACTTCCATTTCTGACACCAATTGCAAGTTTGGGAATTTCTCAAAATCACACTTGGTAATTCACTAAGCAAAATAATAGAATTTATAAAATTTATTGTACTCATGGTACAATAAATAAATTACATTTATTATAAAGAAAAGATACATTAAAATCAGCCAAGGGAAAAGATGCATGGGGCAGAGCCTGGGAAGATTTAAAATGTGAAGCTTCTATTGTCCTCAGAACATGTTACATATGCAGCATTGATGTGTAACAATACCCATAATGGCATATTGCCAACCCAGGAAGTTCATCAAAGCTTTGGCATCCAGAGCTATTGTAGGGCATGATTCATTGGTTGAACTCAGTTTCTAGGTCAGCTAATACCCTGTGACCCAAAGTCCCCACTCTAAATCATGTGGAGGATCTTTCTAGCTTGGCCAGCCCATACCCTAATACTGCTAGGTAGAGCTGGCCCCACCCTAAGTCTTATTATCATAAACTCTCAAATACGATCTCAGGGACTGATGTTGAATAACAAAGACACTTCTAATACTAGGGAAACTTAGAGGTTACCCCTCATGAACTCTCTTTGGGCAAGGGCAAATTCCTTACTACATAGGTCTGATTATGAAACCATTTAACTCAGATTGGAACTTGAACCCCTGTGTCCAGGGGTTCAAACCCAGACTAAACCCAGATTGGGACTTGAACCCACAGTCTTTTAACTGAGATCATACACCTGGTCTCAGGACTTAATGAAGCTCAGGTTCTTGATGTCTCATTGCAGAAAGAATTTGGTGAGACACAAAGTGATAAGTAAGAAGTGGATTTATTTAGAGAGAAACACACTCCACAGACAGAGTGTGGGCCATCTCAGAAGGCAAGAGTGGAACCAGGGTATGGGGTTGTCAGCTTTTATAGGGGTGGATAATTTCATAGGCTAATTAGTGGGAGGAGTATTCCAGCCATTTTCGGAGAGGGGTGGGGATTTCCAGGAATTGGGCCACCACCCACTTTTTGATCATTATGGTTGGCCTTGGAACTGTCGTGGTGCCTGTGGGTGTGTCATTTAGCTTGCTGATGTATTACAATGAGCGTATACTGAGGCTCAAGGTCTAATGGAAGTCAACTCGTCTGCCATCTTGGACCTATTTGATTCTAGTCAGATTATGTTGTGTCGTATGGCTATGTCATTCTTTTAAAGGTTGTGCCCTGCCCCCTTCTCTTCTGTGTCAGTTCCCTAGAAGCAACTGAGACTGAGATGGTAATTCAATTAAGAGTGATTTCTTAAAGTAATGCTCCCAGAGGAAATGAGAAATGGGGTGAGGGAAGGAAGAGAGAAGGGGAAAGATCCAAGGAAGGAAGTGATTAAGGCCAAATATTAGACTCGAACTGACTGTGGTAGCAAGAGGCTCTAGAGAAACACTGCCCAATAGAAATATGTGAATCACATATGTCTGAAATTTAGAACAACTTTTATTTTAGGCTAGGAGCTTCTCTTCTCATATGTGCTAAAAATATGACTTGCCCTTAGCTTAGGAATAAATAAAAATAAGAGTATGATCAGGGGGCTTCCCTGGTGGTGCAGTGGTTGAGAATCTGCCTGCCAATGCAGGGGACACGGGTTCGAGCCCTGGCCTGGGAAGATCCCACATGCCGCAGAGCAACTAGGCCCGTGAGCCACAATTGCTGAGCCTGCGCGTCTGGAGCCTGTGCTCCGCAACAAGAGAGGCCGCAACAGTGAGAGGCCTGCGCACCGCGATGAAGAGTGGCCCCCGCTTGCCACAACTAGAGAAAGCCCTCGCACAAAAACGAAGACCCAACACAGCCATAAATAAATAAATAAATAAATAATTTTTAAAAAAGACTGTGATCAGAAACCTCTCCTTAACTCTTGGAGACTTTGCAGATTCCATTACTAAGTTATTAGCTGTCCAGCAAAGATTCTTAGACCAATCAGTCTGGAATTTCTTGGTCAACATTAGTGAAGTAATTTGCATATAAGACCCCATGTCCTTCTCCTTAAGGGAAAGTGACAGCATGAAACAATAATTTCCTTTATTTTGCCAGTAACCTCCGTGTCCCTCCTCTTTGTTATAAAAGCCTTCCATTCTGTACAGTTCCTCGAAGCACCTCTCTATTTACTAGATGCTTGACTCATGAATTAATTATTGAATAAAGCCAATTAGATCTTCATATTTACTTGGTTGCATAGATGAAAATTCAATTAACTATCAAGTTAAGAAGAAAAAAAGGGAATTTTATTCAAGCCAAACTAAAGATTATAACCCTGGAAGCAGATTCTCAGAAAACTCTGAGAATTGTTTTGCCTGTTAGAAGTTGAAGGCATAGTCATATACATTTTTGAGACAAAGGATCCTCCATCAAAATTACATACTGATATTTTACATAAAGGTCACCAAAGATACATAGTTCAGGTAAGCTCGTACAAAATGAGCAGCAAGTCATCATGGCCCCCAACTTAGCTGGAAAAGAACACTATTCTTTTAAAAATTTACACTGTTAGCATCAGAAGAAAAAAAGAATATCTTTACAGTTGAGCTGACATTCCTATCTTTAGGGAGTTCTGATTAATGTGTAATGCAGATACACACTACACATCTGGGAGGGAGAAGGCCCAAACAAACACCCAGACAGAATTTTATGTTTAATTTTTTTCTTGTCCTGCCTTAAAATAGAAATTTTATTTCATCAGTTGAATTTTGTTTTTTAATATGTGTAACAAAATTTTCTAGTATGCACAATAAAAAAGTAAAAAGTAATAGCGGAAATAATTTTAAGAATAGTTGTAAAATATTAACATTTAAACGTGATCAAAAATATTAATGTGATATTTTACATTTTTTTGGTACTGCCTTTGAAATCTGATGTGTATTTTACACTTAAACACATCAAAATTCAAATTAGCCATATGTCAATTACCCAATAGTCATGTGTGTTTAGTGGCTACCATGTTGAACATTGCATTATAGAATAATAGATATCTAGTAGTAATCTAGTATAGATTACTAGAGTATAAATTCCCCCTCAGAGTTTGTCCTACCTGGAGGCAAGTGAACTGGCTTTTCACAGCAGTCAGTCATAGACTATGAATGATGTAAGCTCCCAAGCACCTCCAGCTCCCTATTGCCCAATACCAGTTTTTAAAGGAAGTTGAAAGTGCAGATAGAAGCAGAGCAAACAGAGCTGTAAGATTTATACAAAGCACCAGAAACCTGGATGGAGCACTACATATCTAACATAAGGGTTCATCATGAAAACATAGATGTTTGAATTGGTCTTGAGGAAAAGCAGATAGAAGGAGCAGAGGGAAAGAACTATTGTTAGACTAAGAACACACATCAAAAAAATCATTGAAACTAGTGGTCAGCACAGAAACCATCAAATATTTCAAGTATAGGTGAAGGTTAATGCATAAGGAGGAAATAACACAAATGAACGCTGCTTATATGAGTAGAGGTCAAACTCTTATGTCTTGCAAATCCTTGGAAAGAGTCTAGATATAATACTGAAGCTAAAAGGGGTCATTAAAGGATGTTAAGGAGGAAAATTATTGAGCAATAATATTAATAATCATACAGACAACAGATATTTATTATAGATATATTTAATTGCTCAAACAGGCATACAACTTTTAAGTACACCTCTTTTTTGATTTGGTAGCATAATCTTAAAGAGGAACAGTTGTGAATGGTCTCAGTCTGGCTTTCACAGCTAGTTGCAGTGAAATACCACATCTGCTATGTTGCATTTGACTGCAACTAAGAAGATGTACTTTATACGTCTCATTCATTAAGAAAAATGTATTACCTCTGATAAGAGAACCTTTAAGGTAAGGTGACCCCATTGTGGTTAATTTGGCTCTAGTTCAATTCTGTTAAACCAGTTCACCAGAATCCAATTTTCCAAATTTATAATTTTCACAATTATTAGTAAGGTTTGGAGGAAATTTTATAAGATGAAATAGACTTAACAACTTTTGGAAAATGTACTATTTCTTCTTCCTTTCCTTGTCCTCATTATATGCAGTTTTACTTAGGTTAGTGAACAGGGTCAAATTGGAATAGTTAACAATATATATTTTCTTCATTTGGTAAATAAAATCTAAGTAACAGGATTTCTGATGTTTTGCATGTGAAACAATGAAATCTTGACATGTATCAATTTGAACTTCAAAGAAACAAGATCCCTCTCCTCTTGCTTTTCCTGTCCACTTCCCCTACTCAACATCTTTTTTTACAAAAGGGACTGAATTGGAAGACACTGGTGAACTTATAGTTTTAAAATATGTTTTAAAGCTTTTTGCAATGTCTTTGGCATATACAAGGGTAATATCTTCCCTTATGACATAGGAAATGTGCAGTATTTTAACCTCTGTTTCATTCTAATTTACCTTTGGAGACCTCAAATGTTTTAATGATTTGGGGAAGAGAGTGGGGACAGGTTAGAGTGGGGGCTGGTTGAAGTGGGTGGGTTGAGGCTGTAAAATCAATTGGGATTCTTAGTATCATTCACATGAGAAGTAACAAGGGCCTGAATGAAGGCGGTAGCAGCGAAATTTGGAGAAGAGTAGGTGGGTGTGAAAGATATCTAGAAATTAGAATCAATGGGAGGAGTTAGTGAAGGAGCTGTATGTGTTTCAGAATTGTGTTTCTTGGTGGATACAGTTCCACTCATAGAATAAAGAACATAAGGAGAAAAGGATGAAGAAAAAGATGTATGTGTAAGGAATATAACAAAGGAGACAACTTTGATTGCTGAATTTGAGATATTCATTCATTCAGCAAATATTTATTCAACTCCTGCTCTTTGTCAGGCACTGTGATAGAGCATGAGGATACACCAGTGAAAAATATCAATGACACATCTATGTCCTCTGAGAAAGTACATGGGCTATCTCAATGCGATGTCTATTACACAGTTGTATAAAGAAGGCTAGACCCCTCCGGAATATAGAAAACAGATTTAGGTTGGAAATAACAAATTAGGAAGTATTTTTTATAGATGAGCATAATCAGAGAGAATACATGGTTCCAAATATCAAGCTGCTGGGCACAACAGTATAGAGATGAACTACAGAAAATGACTCCTTAAAAACACAGAAATGAAATTCACTTTGTCAAAATTGTAAGTTAAATTTTCATTCTAACAACAATTCATTACAATAGAGATTTTAAATAACTTTTATGTATTTATGTATTTATTTATGTATTTACTTATTTATTTACTTATTTGTATTATATATAAACTTGGCCCTCTGTATCCACCGACTTCAAGTTGCAGATTCAACCAACCCTGGGTGGAAATTGGAGAATGGAAATTTAAGGGTGCAAAACCATGGGTAGGGACAGACAACTATATTTAGCTTTCCTCAGTTAACCTCAGTTGCACAGAATTTAATAAAACACAATCCAGATCTATGGCACTCTTATGATTGATTCATGCAGTGTGCTTCCTTATATATTAGTTTGTCAATTGGTTTTAAAAACAATCTCATCCACAAAATTGAGAACATGGAGATAATCTCCATCTTATTAGATAGTCCCTTCACTCAACCCTTTTCTATCTCCTCCCACCTATAGTAAGCATTATTTTGGAGTCTGTGCTCATCATTATATCTATAGGCATATCTTGGAAATACTGGGGTTTGGTTCCAGACCACTGCAATAAAAGGAATATCACAATAAATTGAGTCCCATGAGTTTTCTAATTTCTCAGTGCATATGAAAATTATGTTTACACTATGCTGTTCTCTAAGTGTGCAATAGAATTACATCTAAAAAACAATGTACATATCTTAATTTAAAAATATTTTATTGCTAAGAAATTCTAACCATCATCTGAGCCTTCAGTGAATCGTAATCTTTTTGTAATAGAAACATCAATGGTAGCCAATCTCAGATCACCATAACAAATATAATAATAATAAAAAGTCTGAAATATTGTGAGAATTACCAAAATGTAGACATAGAGACATGAAGTGAGTAAATACTGTTGGAAAAATGCACTGACAGACTTGTTAATTGCAGGTTTGTCACAAACCTTCAATTTGTAAAAAAAAAAAAAAAACAAAAACCACCATGACCACCAACAAAAAAACCCACAGTATTTGTAAAGTACAATAAAACAAAGTTCAGTAAAACAAGGTAGGCCCATATATGTTTTCCTGGAAAGTACAGGTGTATTATAAGAATATTTAAAAAACACAATATTTGCTCTTTTAATCGCTTTTAAGTATAGAAATTTAAATTTATAAATTGTTTTAGTTGTTTTTAAATTTATAAAAGGATATGTTTTCATATAACTTTCTGGGGACTTAAAAAATCTAATACCACTGACTCATCCCTACTGTTGAGTTTGTTGTAATTTATACATTTTAACTGCTATATACTTCATTATATGAATATAAGCATTTATGACATTTTGGTGGTTTCAAGGATTTGGCATTTGTGAGTACTGCTGCCATTGACTTTCTTGTCTATCTCTCCTCATTTCTCGGGCTGGTTCTGAGCAAAATTTCTCACTTATGCATGTGTGGCTGAATCACACTGACTCCACTTTGTCAGCTCCATCTTAGGCTGCAGTCCTAAACTCTCCCCTTTCTGCATGACTGAGCTTTAGCCTACTCACAAGGAATGCGCCCAAACCAGATAAGTTCCCTAACAACTTTTACCCTTGCTCTCATCTGATATTAAAACTGGGAGAATACCTTTTGCTCATGAGATGGTTAATGGTCCACAAGGAATAATGGTCATAAGATCCCCAGTTTCCATCTGTGCAGACATGCTGTGCTTCTCCCTTAGTAGTCAGATTCTGCCTTTAGATTTGGCCCCTTATACTTCTTTCAGCAGCACAGGAGTGCGGCTGCAAATGCCTCTGGATCCTCTGCTGATCCTGCCTGTATGTAAGTTACACACAATAAACTTTATAATTGCACTTTATGGAGTTGCCTGCTTCGTTTTTCAGTCTCAAAGTTCCATCCCATTTTGGAGTATGTTATCCAATATCCCTGCCACCCAACAATGCATTAGGTGCAACTGCTTGACCGCAGTGTACGACTTTTCAACTATGTTGTGAAAAGATTGAACCAATTTAAAATCCCTTCAGATATATAAAAATCAGATCCATATAATTTCAACTTTGGTAGTGTCAAATATTTTAATTTTATAATATAGTATTAATAGTATTGATACGGCGTTGCAAATATTTTCTCTGTCTCTGTTTGTAAATTTTCTTATCATCTTTGAGACTTAAACAAAATTTACTAGTTTCAATACAGACAATTTAATATTTTTTAGTCAATACACTTTACATTTATTTTACATCTATATTGGAATATAATTGCTTTACAATGTTGTGTTAGTTTGTGCTGTATAACAAAGTGAATCAGCTATATGTACACATATATCCCCATATCCCCTCCCTCTTGCGCCTCCCTCCCACCCCCCCTATCCCACCCCTCTAGGTGGTAACAAAGAACCGAGCTGATCTCCCTGTGCGATGCAGCTGCTTCCCATTGCAATCTATTTCACATTTGGTAGTGTATATATGTCAATGCTACTCTCTCACTTTCTCCCAGCTTCCCCTCCAGCGCCCATGTCCTCAAGTCAATTCTCTATGTCAGCATCTTTATTCCTGTCCTGCCCCTAGATTCATCAGGCACATTTTATTCTTCTTTAGATTCCATATATATGTGTTAGAATACAGTATTTGTTTTTCTCTTTCTCACTTACTTCACTCTGCATGACAGACTCTAAGTCCATCCACCTCACTACAAGTAACTTAATTTTATTTCTTTTTATGGCTGAATAATATTCCATTGTATATATGTGCCACATCTCTTTATCCATTCATTTGTCAATGGACATTTACGTTGCTTCCATGTCCTGGCTATTGTAAATATAGCTGCAATGAACATTGTGGTACATGACTCTTTTTGAATTATGGTTTTCTCAGGGTATATGCCCAGTAGTGGGATTGCTGGGTCATATGGTAGTTCTGTTTTTAGTTTTTTATTTTTTTTTTCTGTTTTTAGTTTTTAAAGGAACCTACATACTGTTCTCCATAGTGGCTGTATCAATTTACATTCCCACCAACAGTGCAAGAGGGTTTCCTTTTCTCCACATCCTCTCCAGCATTTATTGTTTGTAGATATTTTGATGATAGCCATTCTGACTGGTGTGAGGTGATACCTCATTGTGGTTTTGATTTGCATTTCTCTAATGATTAGTGAAGCTGAGCATATGTTTGTTGACAGTCTGTATATGTTCCTTGGAGAAGTGTCTATTTAGGTCTTCTGCCCATTTTTGGATTGGGTTGTTTGTTTTCTTGATATTGAGCTGCATGTCCTGCTTTTATATTTTGGAGATAAATCCTTTGTCAGTTGCTTCATTTGCAAATATTTTCTCGCATTCTGAGGGTTGTCTTTTGGTCTTGTTTATGTTTTCCTTTGCTGTGCAAAAGCTTTTAAGTTTCATTAGCCACCCCCCCCCCTTTTTTTTTTTCCATTATTCTAGGAGGTGGGTCAAAAAGGATCTTGCTGTGATTTATATCATAGACTGTTCTGCCTATGTTTTCCTCTAAGAGTTTTAGAGTGTCTGGCTTTATATTTAGGTCTTTAATCCATTTTGAGTTTATTTTTGTGTATGGTGTTAGGAAGTGTTCTAATTTCATTCTTTTCATGGTGCTGTCCAGTTTTCCCAGCACCACTTATTGAAGCAGCTGTCTTTTCTCCATTGTATATACTTGCCCTTTTTGTCAAAGATAAGGTGACCATATGTGAATGGGTTTATCTCTCTCTGGGCTTTCTATCTTGTTCCATTGATCTATATTTCTGTTTTAGTACCAGTACCATACTGTCTTGATTACTGTAGCTTTGTAGTATAGTCTGAAGTCAGGGAGCCTGATTCTACCAGCTCCGTTTTCCTTCTCAAGATTGCCTTGGCTATTCGGGGCCTTTTGTGTTTCCATACAAATTGTGCAATTTTTTCTTCTAGTTCTGAGGAATACCCTTGGTAGTTTGATAGAGATTGCATTGAATCTGTAGATTACTTTGGGTAGTATAGTCATTTACACAATGTTGATATTTCTAATCAAAGAACATCGTATATCTCTCCATCTGTTCATATCGTCTTTGATTTATTTCATCAGTGTCTTATACTTTTCTGCATACAGGTTTTTTGTCTCCCTAGGTAGGTTTATTCCTAGGTATTTTATTCTTTTTGCTGCAATGGTAAATGGGAGTTGTTCCTTAATTTCTCTTTCAGATATTTCATCATTAGTGTATAGGAATGCAAGAGATTTCTGTGCATTAAATTTTTATCCTGCTACATTGCCAAATTCATTGATTAGATATAGTAGTTTTCTGGTAGCATTTTTAGGATTCTCTGTGTATAAGATGATGCCATCTGCAAACTGTGGCAGTTTTACTTCTTTTCCTATTTGGATTCATTTTTTTCTCTGGTTGCTGTGCCTAAAACTTCCAAATCTATGTTGAATAATAGCAGTGAGGGTGGGCATCCTTGTCTTATTCCTGATCTTAGAGAAAATGTTTTCAGTTTTTCACCATTGAGAATGATGTTAGCTGTGGGTTTCTCATATATGGCCTTTACTCTATTGAGGTAGCTTCCCTCTATGCCCACTTTCTGGAGAATTTTTATCATAAATCATGTTGAATTTTGTCAAAAGCATTTCCTCCATCTATTGAGAAGATATTATTGTTGTTATCATTCATTTTGTTAATATGGTGGATCACATTGATTGATTTGCATATATTGGAGAATCCTTGCATTGCTGGGATAAAACCCACTTGTTCATGGTGTATGATCTTTTTAATGTGCAGAGAGATTCTCTTTGCTAGTATTTTGTTGAGGATTTTCATCTATGTTCATCAGTGATATTATCCTGTAGTTTTTTTGTGACATATTTGTCTGGTTTTGGTATCAGGGCAATGGTGGCCTCATAGAATTAATTTGGAAGTGTTCCTCCTTCTGCTATATTTTGGAAGAGTTTGAGAAGGATAGGTGTTATCTCTTCTCTAAATATTTGATAGAATTCACCTGTGAAGCCATCTGCTCCTGGGCTTTTGTTTGTTGGAAGAGTTTAATCATATTTCCAATTTCAGTGCTTGTCATTGTTCTGTTCATATTTTCTATTTCTTCCTGGTTCAGTTCCAGGAGGTTGTGCTTTTCTATCAATTTGTCCATTTCTTCCAGATTGTCCATTTTATTGGCATAGAGCTCCTTGTAGTAATCTCTCATTATCCTTTGTACTTCTGTAGTGTCAGTTGTTACTTCCTCTTTTTTTATTTCTAGTTCTGTTGAATTCAGTCTTCTCCCTTTTATTTTCTTGATGAGTCTGGCTAATGGTTTATCAGTTTTGTTTATTTTCTCAAAGAATAATCTTTTAGTTTTATTGATCTTTACCATTGTTTCCTTCACTTTTTTTCCCATTTATTTCTAACTTGCTCTTTATGATTTCTTTCCTTCTGCTAACTTTGGGATTTGTTCTTCTTTCTCTAAATGCTTTAGGTATAAGGTTAGATTTTTTTTTTTTATTTTTGAATTCTATTTTATTTATTTTTTTTATACAGCCGGTTCTTATTAGTCATCAAATTGATACACATCAGTGTATATAAGTGAATCCCAATCGCCCAATTCATCACACCACCACCCCCACCACCCCATCACTTTCCCACTTGGTGTCCATACGTTTGTACCCTACATCTGTGTCTCAATTTCTGACCTGCAAACCAGTTCATCTTTACCATTTTTCCAGGCTCCACATATATGTGTTAATATACAATATTTGTTTTTCTCTTTCTGACTTACTTCACTCTGTATGACAGTCTCTAGACCCATCCACATCTCAACAAATGACCCAATTTCATTCCTTTTTACGGCTGAGTAATATTC
Organism: Balaenoptera ricei; assembly: GCF_028023285.1. Classification (NCBI taxonomy): domain Eukaryota; kingdom Metazoa; phylum Chordata; class Mammalia; order Artiodactyla; family Balaenopteridae; genus Balaenoptera; species Balaenoptera ricei. The sequence continues at coordinate 51,132,478 of NC_082655.1, forward strand.
CATTGTGTATATGTACCACTTCTTTTTTATCCATTCATCTGTAGATGGGCATTTAGGTTGCTTCCATGTCCTGGCTATTGTAAATAGTGCTGCAATGAACATTGGAGTGCATGTGTCTATTTGAATTATGGTTTTCTCTGAGTATATGCACAGTAGTGGGATTGCTGGATCATATGGTAATTCTATTTTTAGCTTTTTAAGGAACCTCCATACTGTTCTCCATAGTGGCTGTATCTATTTACATTTTCACCCACAGTGCAAGAGGGTTCCCTTCTCTCCACACCCTCTCCAGCATTTGTTGTTTATAGATTTTCTGATGATGCCCATTCTAACTGGTGTGAGGTGATAACTCATTGTAGTTTTGATTTGCATTTCTGTAGTAATTAGTGATGTTGAGCAGCTTTTCATGTGCTTCTTGGCCATCTGTATGTCTTCTTTGGAGAAATGTCTATTTAGGTCTTCTGCCCATTTTTGGATTGGGTTGTTTCTTTTTTTTAATATTGAACTGCATGAGCTGTTTATATATTTTGGAGATTAATCCTTTGTCCGTTGCTATGTTTGCAAATATTTTCTCCCATTCTGAGGGTTGTCTATTCATGTTGTTTATGGTTTCCTTTGCTGTGCAAAAGCTTTGAAGTTTCATTAGGTCCCATTTGTTTTTTGTTTGTTTGTTTGTTTGTTTTTATTTCCATTACTCTAGGAGGTGGATCAAAAAAGATCTTGCTGTGATTTATGTCAAAGAGTGTTCTTCCTATGTTTTCCTCTAAGAGTTTTATAGTGGCCGGTCTTACATTTAGGTCTCTAATCCATTTTGAGTTTATTTTTGTGTATGGTGTTAGGGAGTGTTCTAATTTCACTATTTTACATGTAGCTGTCCAGTTTTTCCAGTACGACTTTTTGAAGAGACTGTCTTTTCTCCATTGTATATCCTTGCCTCCTTTGTCATATATTAGTTGACCATAGGTGGGTGGGTTTATCTCTGGGCTTTCTATCTTGTTCCATTGATCTATGTTTCTATTCTTGTGCTAGAAACATATTGTGTTGATTACTGTAGCTTTGTAGTATAGTCTGAAGTCAGGGAGTCTAATTCCTCCAGCTCCGCTTTTTTCCTCAAGACTGCTTGGGCTATTCAGGGTCTTTTGTGTCTCCATACAAATTTTAAGATATTTTGTTCTAGTTCTGTAAAAAATGCCATTGGTAATTTGATAAGAATTGCATTGAATCTGTAGATAGCTTTGGGTAGTTTAGTCATTTTCACAATATTGATTCTTCCAATCCAAGAACATGATATATCTCTCCATCTGTTTTTATCATCTTTAATTTCTTTCATGAGTGTCTTATAGTTTTCTGCATACAGGTCTTTTATCTCCTTAGGTAGGTTTATTCCTAGGTATTTTATTCTTTTTGTTGCAATGGTAAATGGGAGTTGTTCCTTAATTTCTCTTGCAGATTTTTCATCATTAGTGCATAGGAATGCAAGAGATTTCTGTGCATTAATTTTGTATCCAGCTACTTTACCAAATTCATTGATTAGCTCTAGTAGTTTTCTAGGATTCTCTATGTATAGTATCATGTCATTTGCAAAGAGTGACAGCTTTACTTCTTCTTTTCTAATTTGTATTCCTTTTATTTCTTTTTCTTCTCTGATTGCCATGGCTAGGACTTCCAAAACTATGTTGAATAACAGTGGTGAGAGTGGGTATCCTTCTCTTATTCTTGATTTTAGAGGAAATGGTTTCAGTTTTTCACCATTGAGAATGATGTTTGCTGTGGTATTGTTGTATATGGCCTTCATTATGTTGAGGTAGGTTCCCTCTATGCCTACTTTCTGGAGGGTTTTTATCGTAAATGGGTGTTGAATTTTGTCAAAAGCTTTTTCTGCATCTATTGAGATGATCATATGGTTTTTATTATTCAATTTGTTAATATGATGTATCACATTGATTGTTTTGTGTATATTGAAGAATCCTTGCATCCTTGGGATAAATCCCACTTGATCATAGTGTATGATCCTTTTAATGTGCTGTTGGATTCTGTTTGCTAGTATTTTGTTGAGGATTTTTGCATGTATATTCATCAGTGATATTGGTCTGTAATTTTCTTTTTTTGTAGTATCTTTGTCTGGTTTTGGTATCAGGGTGATGGTGGCCTCATAGAATGAGTTTGGGAGTGTTCCTTCCTCCAGAATTTTTTGGAAGAGTTTGAGAAGGATGGGTGTTAGCTCTTCTCTAAATGTTTGATAGAATTCACCTGTGAAGCCATCTGGTCCTGGACTTTAGTTTGTTGGAAGATTTTTAATCACAGTTTCAATTTCATTACTTGTAGGTCGTCTATTCATATTTTCTATTTCTCCCTGGTTCAGTCTTGGAAGATTATACCTTTCTAAGAATCTGACCATTTTTTCCAGGTTGTCCATTTCATTGGCATAGAGTTGCATGTAGTAGTTTCTTAGGATGCTTTGTATTTCTACTGTGTCTATTGTAACTTCTCCTTTTTCATTTCTACTTTTATTGATTTGAGTCCTCTCCCTGTTTTTCTTGATGAGTCTGGCTAATGGTTTATCAATTTTGTTTATCTTCTCAGAGAAACAGCTTTTAGTTTTATTGATCTTTTCAATTGTTTTCTTTGTTTCTATTTCATTTATTTCTGCTCTGATATTTATTATTTCTTTCCTTCTGCTAACTTTGGGTTTTGTTTGTTCTTCTTTCCCTAGTTCCTTTAGGTGTAAGGTTAGATTGTTTATTTGAGATTTTTCTTGTTTCTTGAGATAGGCTTGCATAGCTATAAACTTCCCACTTAGAACTGCTTTTGCTGCATCCCATATTTTTAGATTGTAGTGTTTTCATTGTCATTTGTCTCTAGGTATTTTTTGATTTCCTCTTTGATTTCTTCAGTGATCTCTTGGTTATTTAGTAACATATTGTTTAGCCTCCATGTGTTTGTGTTTTTTACGTTGTTTTCCCTGTAATTCACTTGTAATCTCATAGCATTGTAGTCAGAAAAGATGCTGGATATGATTTCAATTTTCTTAAATTTATTGAGGCTTGATTTGTGACCCAAGATGTGATCTATCCTGGAGAATGTTCCATGCGCACTTGAGAAGAAAGTGTAATCTGCTGTTTTTGGATGGAATGTCCTATAAATATCAATTAAATCTATCTGGTGTATTGTGTCATTTAAAGCTTGTGTTTCCTTATTAATTTTCTATTTGGATGATGTGTCTATTGATGTAAGTGAGGTGTTAAAGTCCCCCATTATTATTGTGTTACTGTCCATTTCCTCTTTAATAGCTGTTAGCAGTTGCCTTATGTATTGAGGTGCTCCTATGTTCGGTGCATATGTATTTATAATTGTTATATCTTCTTCATCAATTGGTCCTCTGATCATTATGTACTGTTCTTCCTTGTCTCTTGTAGCACTTTTTATTTTAAAGTCTGTTTTATCTGATATGAGTATTGCTACCTCAGGTTTCTTTTGATTTCATTTGCATGGAATATCTTTTTCCATCCCTTCACTTTCAGTCTATATGTGTCCCTAGGTCTGAAGTGGGTCTCTTGTAGACAGCATATATATGGGTCTTGTTTTTGTATCCATTCCGCAAGCCTGTGTCTTTTGGTTGGAGCATTTAATCCATTCACGTTTAAGGTAATTATTGATATGTATGTTCCTATGACCATTTTCTTAATTGTTTTGGGTTTGTTTTTGTAGGTCCTTTTCTTCTCTTGTGTTTTCCACTTAGAGAAGTTCCTTTAGTATTTGTTGTAGAGCTCGTTTGGTGTTGCTGAATTCTCTTAGCTTTTGCTTCTCTGTAAAGCTTTTGATTTCTCCATTGAATATGAATGAGATCCTTGCTGGGTAGAGTCATCTTTGTTGTAGGTTTTTCCCTTTCATCACTTTAAGTATATCATGGCACTCCCTTCTGGCTTGTAGAGATTCTGCTGAGAAATCAGCTGTTAACCTTATGGGAGTTCCCTTGTATGTTATTTGTCATCATTTTTCATTTGCTGCTTTCAATAATTTTTCTTTGTCTTTAATTTTTGCCAATTTGATTACCATGTGTCTTGGCATGTTTCTCCTTGCGTTTATCCTGTATCAGACTCACTGCCCTTCCTGGACTTGGGTGGCTATTTCCTTTCCCATGTTAGGGAAGTTTTCAAGTATAATGTCTTCAAATATTTTCTCTGGTCGTTTCTCTCTCTCTTCTCCTTCTGGGACCTGTATAATGCAACTGTTGTTGCGTTTAATATTGTCCCAGTGGTCTCTTAGGCTGTCTTCATTACTTTTCATTCTTTTCTCTCTATTCTGTTCTGCAGCAGTGAATTCCAGCATTCTGTCTTCCAGGTTACTTCTCCGTTCCTCTGTCTCAGTTATTCTGCTATTGATTCCTTACAGTGTAGTTTTCATTTCAGTTATTGTATTGTTCATCTCTGTTTGTTTGTTTTGTAATTCTTCTAGGTCTTTGTTAAACATTTCTTGCCTCATCTCGATCTTTGACTGCATTCTTTTTCCGAGGTCCTGGATCATCTTCACTATCATTATTCTGAATTCTTTTCCTGGACGGTTGCCTATCTCTACTTCATTTAGTTGTTTTTCTGGGGTTTTATCTTGTTCCTTCATCTGGTACATAGCCTTGTGCTTTTCATCTTGTCTATCTTTCTGTGAATGTGGTTTTTGTTCAAAAAGCTGCAGGATTTTAGTTCTTCTTCCTTGGTTAGGTTGTTTATTTGAGATTTTTCTTGATTCTTGAGGTAGGATTGTATTGTTATAAACTTCCCTCTTAGAACTGCTTTTGCTGCCACCCATAGGTTTTGGGTCGTCGTGTTTTCATTGTCATTTGTCTCTTGGTATTTTTTGATTTCCTCTTTGAGTTCTTCAGTGATCTCTTTGTTATTTAGTAGCATATTGTTTAGCCTCCATGTGTGTGTATATTTTACAGTTTTTCTCCTGTAATTTAGATATAGTCTCATAGTGTTTTGGTCTGAAAAGATACTTGATACGATTTCTATTTTCTTAAATTTACCAAGGCTTGATTTGTGACCCAAGAAATATTCTACCCTGGAGAGCACTTGAGAAGAATATGTATTCTGTTGTTTTTGGATGGAATGTCTTATAAATATCAATTAAGCCCATCTTGTTTATTGTTTAATTTAAATCTTGGGTTTCCTTTTTTTATTTTCATTTTTGATGATCTGTCCATTGTTGAAAGTGTGGTGTTAAAATACCCTGCTATGATTGTGTTACTGTTGATTTCCCCTTTTATGGCTGTTAGCATTTGCCTTATGTATTAATGTTCTCCTACGTTGCTTGCATAAATATTTACAATTGTTATATCTTCTTCTTGGCTTCATCCCTTGATCATTATGCAGTGTCCTTCTTTGTCTCTTGTTATAGTCTTTATTTTAAAGTCTGTTTTGTCTTATATGAGAATTGCTACTCCAGCTGCTTTTTGATTTCCACTTGCATGGAATATCTTTTTCCATCCCCTCACTTTCAGTCTGTATGTGTCCCTAGGTCTGAAGTGGGTCTCTCATAGACAGCATATATAAGGGTATTGTTTTTGTATCCATTGAGCCAGTCTGTGTCTTTTGATTGGAGCACTTCATCAATTTACATTTAAGGTAATTATTGATATGTGTGTTCCTATTACCATTTTCCTAACTGTTTTGTTTTTGTTTTTTAGGTCTTTTCCTTCTCTTGTATTCCCCACCCAGAGAAGTTCCTTTAGCATTTGTTGTAAAGCAGTTTTGATGGTGATGAATTCTCTTAAATTTGCTTGTCTGGAAAGGTTTTAATTTCTCTGTTGAATCTGAATGAGATGTTTGCTGTGTAGAGTAATCTTGGTTTTAGTTTTTTTCCATTTCATTGTTTTAAGTATGTCCTGCCACTCCCTTCTGGCTTACTGAAAGATCAGCTGTTAACCTTATGAGGATTCCTTTGTATGTTATTTGCTGCTTTTACCTTGTTGCTTTTAATATTTTTTCTTTGTGTTTAATTTTTAATAGTTTGATTAATATGTGTCTTGGCATGTTTCTCCTTTGATTTAACCTGTATGGGACTCTCTGTTCTTCCTGGACTTGATTGACTATTTCTTTTCTAAAGTTAAGGAAGTTTTCAACTGTAATCTTTTCAAATATTTTCTCAGACACTTTCTTTTTTCTCTTCTTCTTCTGGGACCCCTGTAATTCAAATGTTGGTGCATTTAATGTTGTCCTAGATGTCTCTGAGGCTGTCCTCAATTCTTTTCCTTCTTTTTTCTTTATTATGTCCTGCAACAGTTATTTACACTATTCTATCTTCCAACTCACTTATCCGTTCTTCTTCCTCAGTTATTCTGCTATTGATTCCCTCTAGAGTATTTTAAAATTCATTTATTGTGTTGTTCATCATAGCTTGTTTGCTCTTTATTTCTTCTATGTCTTTGTTAAACGTTTCTTCTCTTCTCTCCATTTTTTTCTGAGATTTTGGGCTATTTTTACTACCATACGTCTGAATTCTTTTTCCAGTAGACTGCCTATTTCCTTTTCATTTGTTTGGTCTGGTGGGTTTTTACCTTGCTCCTTCAACTGCTGCATATATCTCTGTCTTCTCATTTTGTTTAACTTACTGGTTTTGGGTCTCCTTTTTGCAACTTGCATGTTTGTAGTTGCTCTTAGTTCTCGTGTCTGCCCTCACTGGGTGAGGTTTGTTCAGTGGCTTGTGTAGGTTTCCTGGTGGAGGGCGACTGGTGACTGTTTTCTGGTGGGTTGTGTTGGATCTTGTCCCTCTGGTGGGCAGGGCCATGTCAGGTGGTGTGTTTGGGGTGTCTGTGAATTTAGTATGATTTTAGGCAGCCTCTCTGCTAATGGGTGGGGTTGTGTTCCTGTCTTTCTAGCTGGTTTGTATGGGGCATCAAGCAATGGAGCTTGCTGGCCATTGGATGGAGCTGGATCTTAGTGTTGAGATGGAGATCTCTGGGAGAGCACTCACGATTAAAATTACATGGGGCTGTGAGGTCTCTGGTGACCCAAAGTCTGGAACTCAGCTCTCCCACCTTGGAGGCTCAGACCTGACACCTGGCCAGAGCACCAAGACCTCATCAGCTGCATGACACCGAATAAAAGGAAGAGAAAACAAAGAAAAAAAATAACGAAATAATAAAATAATTGAACAGACAGAACCCCAAAACAAATGGTAAAAGAAAACTAAACATAAAAAATCACACAAAGAAACATACACACACACACTCACAAAAAGAGAAAAAAAAAAAAAAAGAAAAAGAGAAACCAAACCAGTAAACAAACCCACCAATGAAAACAAGCACTAAAATTAAACTAAGATAAACATAAAACCAAAAACAGTTCAGACTCAGAAAGCAAACCCCAAGCCTACAGTTTCTCTCAAAGTTTACTGCTTCTATTTTAGGAATGTTCATTGTCTATTCACATATTCCACCGATGCATGGTTTATCAAGCTGATTGCAGGTATTTAATTCACTACTCCTGAGGCTGCATGGAGAAAGTTCCCTTTCTCTTCTTTGTTCGCACTGCTCCTGCGGTTCAGCTTTGGTTTTGGCCCTGCCTTTGTGTGTAGGCCACTGTCAGGCATCTGTTCCCCACCAAGACAGGAGGGGGTTAAAACAGTGGCTGATTAGAGCTCACTTGCTCACTCAGGCCTGCGAGAGAGAGGGGTACAGCAGTAATAATTGGAATGCGGGATGTGCCTGCAGCTACAGAGGCTGGCATGATGTTGCAACAGCCTGAGGCACACCATGTGTTCTCCTGGGGAAGTTAGCCATGGATCATGGGACCCTGGCAGTGAAGTGCTGCTCAGGCTTCTGGGGGGGTGTGGGTAGTGACCTTTGCTTGCACATATGATTCTTGGTGGCAAGGCGGCTGTGGTAGTGGTCCACACCTGCCTCTGGGGTCCGAGATGATAGCCGCAACTCACACCTGTCTCTGGACCTCACTTAGGTGGTGCGCTGTCATCTGTGGCCACGCAGAGCAGGAAGCCCCTCTCCTTGCACACCCCAAAACAATGGTCTCTTGCCTCTCTGGCAGGTTCAGACTTTTCCCTGACTCCCTCTCAGCAAGCTGTGATGCACTAGCCCCTTTTAGGCTGTCTTCACGCAGCCAAACCCCGTCCTCTCCCTGAGATCTGACGTCCGAAGCCTGAGCCTCAGCTCCCAGCCCCCACCCACCCCAGCGGGTGAGCAGACAAGTGACTCAGGCTGGTGAGTGCTGGTTTCACTGATCCTCTGTGCAGGAATCTCTCTGCTTTGCCCTCTGCACCCCTGTTGTTGTGCTCTCCTCTGTGGCTCCAAAGCTTCCCCCCACAATCCCTGCCAGAGAAGGGGCTTCCTAGTGTGTGGAAACTTTTCTTCCTTCACAGCTCCATCTCAGAGCACAGGTCCCATTCCTATTCTTTTGTCTCTGTTTTTTTCTTTTTTCTTTTGCCCTACCCAGGTACGTGGGGAGTTTCTTGTCTTTTGGGAAGTCTGAGGTCTTCTGCCAGTGTTCAGTAGGAGTTGTTCCACAGGTAGATGTATTTTTGATGTATTTGTGGAGAGGAAGGTGATATCCACGCGTCTTACTCTTCTGCCATCTTTGAAGGTCTCTGACATAAAGTCACTTTTAAATTAAAAAATATATATCAAACATTCTCTCAAATATCCTCATATTGCCTATGATATATCAAAAATATTACATGTACTATAGCAGGAACACTAGAATTAATCCTTCAAGAACATTGCTTCTTTTATAACATCACATAGTTCTTTTTTAAACAATTACAGTAAAATCTTATGAACCACATAACCTCAGAAATTGACTGTTAACCTCAATAATAGCACACTGCTAGAGTCATCACATATAATCTTCAAAGTGAGCTTACATTACTGTTTTGGTGCCCTTAAAATCAAATAATGAAGATGATCCAGATCTCCTAAGTATGCAACATGCTTTTTATTTATCAAAATATTCATAAACTGTGGTCACATTCATATTTTCTATTATTGCCTTTATTTGACTTATTGGAAGAACTCTTTATTATTTTTTTAAAAAATTTTCACTCTGGGAAATGTGTAATCTAAATAAGAAATAAGGATATGGCACATGTGAGTATGATTTAGATTAAGATCATTAATTTAGGTATTTACCTATAAAAAGCAGCCTAGTATTCAGCGTTTAATTTTTAGCACATAAAGGTCATGTTCAAAGTTTAAAATTTTTTATGGTTATGATAGCAGGTTAAGGAAAATCTAAATATTATCTATTTAGAATCTCTGTAAGATAGAGGCAGGCTCATTCACTTAAATGATGGTCAAATAGAAAAAAAAAAAAGTCCTGCTAACTCAAGAGAAAAGTTATAATATATACTTCCAAAAACACAGAGATGAAAACAACACATAAAAAATAAAAGAATGCAATCATACAGTTTATTAATATCTTAAAAATAACAAATATACAGAGATCAAATATAAACCAAGGCCTCTGAATTGTCAGAAGGAAAAAATGAAAATATATCTACAACATATTAATTAAAAAGATACCTTATTACAGAATATAAACAAACTTCCTTTTCCCTCTCTCATTTTGTGTCTGTTATAAAGATAAACATATAATAAACGCAGCAGGGGAAAAAATGTGCCATAATTTTCCATTCCTGAGAGAGACGCAATCTGTAGTTTTTAAAATACTGATCAACTAATAAACATATATTACCCAAGAATCAAATTGCTGTGTTTCTCATATTAGAAACAAATAGAAAATAAAAAAACACATTTCCTATTGTCCAAAAGCTTAAAGATTCATGGAAGCACTTCATATTCTTTATATTCTAATAAAGGCAAATGAGAAATAAAGATAATCGTATCATAGGGTATGTATAGGTATACATACACCTTCTTCCCTATAATCAGTTATATATATATATATATATATAGTTATGATATATATATATATATATTTATATATATATATATATATATATATATATATATATATATATAAACACATACATACATATGGCATATGGCAGCTAGATTAGGAATACCCTCATGGAGAAGGTGGCACTTAAAATGAATCTTGAAAGACAGACAAATTATTTTATAAGAAGGGGGTAAGATTTTTTTTTTTGATATTGAGCTGCATGGGCTGTTTGTATATTTTGGAGATTATTCCCTCATTGGTTGTTTCCCTTGTTAATATTTTATTTCATTCTGAGGGTTGTCTTTTCATTTTGTGTATGGTTTCCTTTGCTGTGCAAAAGTCTTTAAGTTTAATTTAGTCCCATTTTGTTATTTTTTTAAATTTTTTTATTTAAACATCTTTATTGAAGTATAATTGCTTTACAATGTTGTGTTAGCTTCTGCTGTATAACAAAGTGAATCAGCTATATGCATACATATATCCCTATATCCACTCCTTCTTGCATCTCCCTCCCACTCCCCCATTCCACCCCTCTGGGTGAGCACAAAGCACTGAGTTGATCTCCCTGTGCTATGTGGCTGCTTCTCACTAGCTATCTATTTTACATTTGGTAGGGTATATATGTCCATACCACTCTCTCACTTCGTCCCAGCTTACCCTTCTCCCTCTCCATGTCATCAAGCCCATTTTCTATGTCTGTGTCTTTATTCCTGTCCTGCCTCTAGGTTCTTCAGAACCTTTTTTTTTTTTTTTAGATTCCATATATATGTGTTATCCTATGGTATTTGTGTTACTCTTTCTGACTTACTTCACTCTGTGTGACAGACTCGAGGTCCATCCACCTAACTACAAATAACTGAATATCCTTTCAATTTATGGCTGAGTAATACACCATTGTATATATGTTCCACATCTTCTTTATCCATTCATATGTCGATGGACACTTAGGTGGCTTCCTATCCTGACTATTGTAAATAGTGCTGCAATGAACATTTTGGTACATGACTCTTTTTGAATTATGGTTTTCTCAGGGTATATGCCTGGTAGTAGGTCATCTGGTAGTTCTGTTTTTAGTTTTTTAAGGAACCTCCATATTGTTCTCCATAGTGGCTGTATCAATTTACACTCCCACCAACAGTGCAAGAAGGTTCCCTTTTCTCCACACCCTCCCCAACATTTATTGTTTGTAGATTTTTTGATGATGGCCATTCTGACTGGTGTGAGGTGATACCTCACTGTGGTTTTGATTTGCATTTCTCTAATGATTAGTGAAGCTCAGCATTCTTTCATATGTTTGTTGGCAATCTGTATATCTTCTTTGGAGAAATGTCTGTTTAGGTCTTCTGCCCAATTTTGGATTAGGTTTTTTGTTTTTTTGATACTGAGCTGCATGACCTGCTTGTATATTTTGGAGGTAAATCCTTTGTCAGTTGTTTGTTTGCAAATATTTTCTCCCATTCTGAGGATTGTCTTTTCATCTTGTTTATGGTTTCCTTTGCTGTGCAAAAGCTTTTAAGTTTCTTTATGTCCCATTTGTTTATTTTTGTTTTTATTTCCATTTCTCTAGGAGGTGGGTCAAAAAGGATCTTGCTGTGATTTATGTCATAGACTGTTCTGCCTATGTTTTCCTCTAAGAGTTTTAGAGTGTTTGGCCTTACATTTAGGTATTTAATCCATTTTGAGTTTATTTTTGTGTATGGTGTTAGGGAGTGTTCTAATTTCATTCTTTTTCATGGAGCTGTCCAGTTTTCCTAGCACCACTTATTGAAGAGATTGTCTTTTCTCCATTGTATATCCTTGCCTCCTTTGTCAAAGATAAGGTGACTGTGGGTTTATCTCTGGGATTTCTAACATTTTCCCTTGACCTATATTTCTGTTTCTGTGCCAGTACCATATTGTCTTGATTTCTGTAGTTTTGTAGTATAGTCTGAAGTCAGGGAGCCTGATTCCTCCAGCTGTTTTTCTTTATCAAGATTGCTTTGGCTATTCGGGATCTTTTGTGTTTCCATACAAATTGTGCAATTGTTTTCCTATTGCTGTGAAAAAATGCTATTGTCAGTTTGATAGGGATTGCGTTGAATCTGTAGATGACTTTGGGTAATATAGTCCCAAAGAGATATCCAAGAACATGGTATATCTCTCCATCTGTTTGTATCATCTTTAATTTCTTTCATCAGTGTCTTATAGCTTTCTGCATACAGGTATTTTGTCTCCTTAGGTAGGTTTATTCCTAGGTGTTTTATTCCTTTTGTTGCAATGGTAAATGGAGTGTTTCCTTGATTTCTCTTTCAGAATTTTCATTGTTAGTGTACAGGAATGAAAGAGATTTCTGTGCATTAATTTTTTAATCCAGCTGCATTACCAAATTTATTGATTAGCTCTAGTCATTTTCTGGTAGCATCTTTAGTATTCTCTACGTGTAGTATCATGTCATCTGAAAACAGTGACAGATTTACTTCTTCTTTTTCAGTTTGGAATTCTTTTATTTCTTTTATGTCTCTGATTGCTGTGGCTAAAACTTCCAAAACTATGTTTAATAATAATGGTGAGAGTGGGCAACCTTGTCTTGTTCCTGATCTTAGTGGAAATTGTTTCAGTTTTTCACCATTGAGAACAATGTTGGCTGAGGGTTTTTCATATATGGCCTTTATTATGTTGAGGCAGGTTCCCTCTATGCCTACTTTCTGGAGAGTTTTTATCATAAATGGATGTTGAATTTTGTCAAAAGATTTTTCTGCATCTATTGAGATTACCATATTTTTTTAATCCTTCAGTTTGTTTATATGGTGTATCACATTGATTGATTTTCATATATTAAAGAATACTTGTATTCCCGGTATAAACCCACTTGATCATGGTGTATGATCCTTTCAATGTGCTGTTGGATTCTGTTTGCTAGTATTTTGTTGAGGATTTTTGCATCTATGTTCATCAGTGATATTGGCCTATAGTTTACTTTTTTGTGTGACATCTTTGTCTGGTTTTGATATCAGGGTGATGGTGGCCTTGTAGAATGAGTTTGGGAGCGTTCCTCCCTCTGCAATATTTTAGAAGAGTTTGAGAAGGATAGGTGTTAGCTCTTCTCTAAATGTTTGATAGAATTCACCTTTGAATCCATCTGGTCCTGGGCTTTTGTTTGTTTGAAGATTTTTAATCACAGTTTCAATTTACATGCTTGTGAGTGTTCTGTTCATATTTTCTGTTTCCTCCTGGTTCAGTCTTGGAAGGTTGTGCTTTTCTAAAAAAATGTCTATTTCTTCCAGGTTGTCCATTTTATTGACATATAGTTGCTTGTAGCAATCTCTCATGATCCTTTGTATTTTTGCAGTGTCAGTTGTTACTTCTCCTTTTTCATTTCTAATTCTGTTCATTTGAATCTTTTCCCTTTTTTCTCTTGATGACTCTGGCTAATGGTTTATCAATTTTGTTTATCTTCTCAAAGAACCAGCTTTTAGTTTTATTGATCTTTGCTATTGTTTCCTTCATTTCTTTTTCATTTATTTATGATCTGATCTTTATGATTTGTTTCCTTCTGCTAACTTTAAGTTTTGTTTGTTCTTCTTTCTCTAGTTGCTTTAGGTGTAAGGTTAGGTTGTTTACTTGAGATTTTTCTTGTTTCTTGAGGTAGGATTGTATTGCTATAAACCTCCCTCTTAAAACTGCTTTTGCTTCATCCCTTAGGTTTTAGGTGTTCCTGTTTTCATTGTCATTTGTTTCTAGGTATTTTTTGATTTCCTCTTTGATTTCTTCAGTGATCTCTTGGTTATTTAGTAGTGTATTGTTTAGCCTCCATGTGTTTATATTTTTTACAGTTTTTATAGTATTCTGCCTTACATTTAGGTCTTTAATTCATTTTGAGTTAGTTTTGGGTATGGTGTTAGGAAGTGTTCTAATTTCATTCATTTGCTTGTAGCTGTCCAGTTTTCACAGCACCATTAATTGAAGAGACTGTCTTTTCTCCATTGCATATTCTTACCTCCTTTGTCATAAACTAGGTGACCATAGGTGTGTGGGCAGAAGATCTAAATAGACATTTCTCCAAATAATACATACAGATGGCTAAAAAATACATGAAAATATGCTCAACATCACTAATTATAGAAATACAAATCAAAACTACAATGAGGTATTACCTCACACTGGTCAGAATTGCCATCATCAAAAAATCTATAAACAATAAATGCTGGAGAGGATGTGGAGAAAAGGGAACCCTTCTATGCTGTTAGTGGGAATGTAAATTGGTACAGCCAATATGGACAACAGTACGGAGGTTCCTTAAAAAACTATTAGTAGAGCTACAGTATGGTCCAGCAATCCCACTCCTGGGCATATATGTGAAGAAAACCATAATTCAAAAAGATACATGCACCTCAATGTTCATTGCAGCCCTATTTACAATAGCCAAGACATGGAAGCAACTTAAATGTCCATCAACAGAGGAATGGATAAAGAAGATGTGATACATATATACAATGGAATATTACTCAGCCATAAAAATAAATGAAATAATGTTATTTGTAGCCACATGGATGGACCTAGAGTTGTCCTACTGAGTGTAGTAAGTCAAAGAGAGAAAGACAAATATCATATGATATCGTTTATATGTGGAGTCTAAAAATGGATACACATGAACTTATCTATGAAACAGAAATAGAGTTACAGATGTAGTAAACAAACTTATGGTTCCCGGTGGGTAAGCAGTGCTGAGGGATAAAATGGGAGATTGTTATTGACATATACACACTACAATATATAAAATTGATAACTATTTATAAGGACCTACTATATAGTACAGGAAACTGTACTCAATCCTCTATAATGGCCTCTATGGGAAATGAATCTAAAAAAGAGTGGATTATGTATATGTAAACTGATTCACTTCGCTGTACACCTGATACTAACACAGCATTGTAAATCAACTATAATCCAACAAAAGTTTCAAAAAACAGGAGGGGCAGGAATGCTTTTTTGAAGTGAATATATGGGTAACATCATAGATATGAGTATGTAGGAAAAGAGAACTGGCTACATTGGTAAACACTAAAAGTTTAGAAAAATACAAATAAGATTTTGAGAAGGAGAGGGTTACAATATAGAGGATTCTGGTTGTCAAAGAATGCAGGAAGGTTACAGGTACTAAAGAATTTTGAGGCTAGAATTGTCATTTTGAAAATACAATTTGAAAACATTAGTGTAGTAAAACTGTGAAAAAGTGGAGTACCAAGAACATTTGGAGACTACAAAATTCCAGAATGTAGTAGTAAACAGAGTGGAAAGAAAGGAGAAACATCATTACATTATGTTACTGAAGATAATTTGGAAAATATCCTAAGGTGACCTGCAACCTCAGACACTGGCCACTTAAAGATTTTTTTTAATTTCATAAGAAAAGAGGATACTCATAGATGATAATTGTTGTCCTCTGAAGCCTTTGCCTGAGAGACACACTGTAAGTCTTTAGTTAGGATTAATGAGAAACAGCTATTAATTCCTTTGTTCAGCTATCTTCCCTTCTTTATCTTTGGACATGTAAGTTCCCAAAAATAGATTAGGAAAAAAATATTTATTTTTTATCCCTATGATGCAAAATAAATTTGAAATAAACTTCACCATAATTCAAAATGTTTACTCTGAGCAGAATAATAACAAGAACTAAAAAATCTCTTCTTTGCTGAAGATCACCTATATGTTTTAAGTCCCCTCTCTTTGGTCTACACCTATTACAGAGGGAGCAATTCTAATTCTATGCCCTGAGTCCCTTTGAACAATGAAGTGTCCTTCTCGAACAGAGGGATGAGAAGAGTGGGAGTAACACCTAGACCTTGATGGATATTGACCTTTATTTGCATTAATGGGCATCTGAAACCCTTGAGAGCTCTGCCACTTGGTGTAATGAATTTTTTGTCTTATTAGTAAATGTAATCATAATCTGGCCCAGACTGGGGAGGCATCCACAAGTTTGGCAGATCCCAAAACACTTTGCAAATGCAATTTTTAAGAAAGAATTAGTGATGAAATTAGAATACTAAAAATGATATGTGATATTTCAAGTCTGAGTGGCTGGGGAAAGAGGAGATACATCAGGAGAAATAGCAGATTTTGAATTGACACTAATAAATTCATTCCAGATATTTTGAATGTGAGGTAATAGGGAAATATCCACATACTAAGTTGTAAAAAGAATTTAACAGATATGGGCTGGATATCAGCAGAGAGATACTGAGTTAAAAATATCGAAGTCATCTACATAGAGGTTAAAACCATATAACTGGATTGGGAGAGAATTTGGAGGAAAAATAGCAAAGATCCAAAGACTGAAGTTTGATGATTTTCCACATTTAGAAGTTTGGTAAAAGCTATTATTAACAGAAGAGAACAGGCAAACCTGGAAGGCAAAAGGAGAATGAGGAACATTTTTCTGAAGTCAGGTAGCTAAATATTGATCATTTATTGATCAAATTAAAGCCAACATTACCTTTGCCATCTTCTGAAACTTTTAGTAAGCAATACTAATACTTAATTGCAATACAAAAGCATAGTACATACACACATATACATAATTATGTTACAGAGTAACTGGCTTATGTAAGAACATGTAGTGAAAATCATTTGTAAAGCAAGTATCACCATTACTTTTGTAATCCTCAAATGCTCAAAATGTAATCCTAAGGTCACATGACTCTCATCAATCTGTAATTTGTCCCAGTCTATTTGTTGTGCATCACTGTCTGTCTTAGAAATGACAGCTAAGATTAATTTTTCCATTGTCTGAAAACTATGTGGAAACTATGGTACAAAATTCTAATCACATCCCATAGTATTAACTTTTATGACATGGTATCTGGACATACAGTTGGACTCTGCTCCAGATAAGGCAAAATTTTACAGAGTGCCCCATCTTGCACCCTTGAAAGTTCATTAGAAACCTCCACACTGTAAGGAATTGAGGCAGAGCCTTAATCTCCTGGGAAATAGATTGTGACATCCTGTAACATGAGAAAAATAATTTTTTTTTTTTACCTGGATACATGATTCTGGTTATCATGGTACACAGAGAAATGTATAGTCCTAAAACTCCAGTGTTGAAACATGGGAAAGAAAGAAGATATTAAGTTTTAGATAATCCCTAACTTGTTCAAACACAGATTACTTTTCTTTTCCCCCTAAAGTGACATGATGATAATTGACTTCTGAATAAAAGCAATGTAAACTGGTAACTGAATAGGATATGACCTTAAAAGTAATTTTTTTAATTGAGATATAGTTGATGTACAATATTATATGTTACAGCTGTACAACATAGAGATTCACAATTTTTAAATGTTATACTACCTGTATAGTTATTATAAAATATTGGCTATATTCCCTGTGTCATACAATATATCCTTGTAGCTTATTTATTTTATACATAATAGATTGTAGCTCTTAATTTGCTACACCTATCTTGTCCCTCCTCCTTTCCTTCTCCCTACTGGTAACCATTAGTTTGTTCTCTATATCTGTGACTCTATTTCCTTTTTGTTATATTCACTAGTTTTTTTATTCTTTAGATTTCACATAAAAGTGATGTCATAGAGTAATTTGTCTTTCTCTGTCTGACTTATTTCACTTAGCATAATACCCTCTAAGTCCATGCATTTGTTGCAAATGTCAAAATTTCATTCTTTTTTATGGATGAGTAGTATTTAATTGTATATGTATACCACAGCTTCTTTATCCATTCATCTGTTGATGAACACTTCAATTGCTTCCATATCTTGGCTATTGTAAATAATGCTGCTATGAACGTTGGGGTGCATGTATGTCTTTGAAATAATGTTTTTGGGTTTTTTGAATATATACCCAGTAGTGGAATTGTTGGGTTATATGGTAGTTTTTGAGAAACCACCATACTGTTTCCACAGTGGCTACACCAATTTACGTTCCCCTCAAGGGTGCATTCCCTTTTCTCCACATCCTCACCAACATTTGTTATTTATGGTCTTTTTGATGATAGTGATTCTGATTGGTGTGAAGTGATATCTCATTGTGGTTTTGATTTGCATTTCTCTGATGATTAATGATGTTGAACATTTTTTCATGTGCCTGTTGACCATCTGTATATCTTCTTTGAAAAAATATCAATTCAGGTTTTCTGCCCATTTTTTAATCAGGTTGTTTGTTTTTTTGATGTTGAGCTCACCCTTGATTAGTCATGTCATTAGCAAATATTTTCTCCCATTCAGTAGGTTGTCTTTTTGTTTTGTTGATGGTTTCCTTTTTTGTGCAAAACTTTTTAAGTCTCATTAGGTTTCATTTGTTTATTTTTACTTTTATTCCCAAAAAGTATTTTTATCTTCTATTTAATTATGAACATTTTAGTGGAAGCATCCTTTCATCCTTTCTGACTCTGCCAAGGCCTGCCATAGGTGCTGTCCATAAGGTGTCCCCTTCAGCCACAGGAGAGTATACCAGACAGTGGGCTGAGGGATGCCCAGCTCACAGTATGCATTTCTTGTAGGTTTTTCTGGGTCCTCTCTGAATGGTGATGCAAATTTGACTCACAGCTCCGTCAGAGACATTTAATATCCTATGTTTGGTCTTTTTCAGAGGCACCCTTTCTGATTCAATTCTTTGTACCAATGGTAAATGACGTTCAATGTGGAGGAGGTTGTTTTCTTTCTTTTGTTGTTCATAAGATGATCTTAAGAAAAAAATAATAAACTTTTTACTGAGTTGCAAAACTAAGTTCAGCAACTCCAACAAACAAAGCTAAGAAATATATTGGTAGCTTTATAATTTAGTGCATACTAATATTCACATTTATTTTCATATGTAATAAATGTTTGAAATGTGCAATTATTTTAGAATGACCTGCATTTGACCCTCCTAGATGCCATACAAAGCAGCTTCTTCAGAAGTGACCCATAAGAAACAAATCTAAAATTGACTGATGTATGACAGATACATGTGAAAACTAATCAATCTTAAAGGTATTTCACAAAAAATATTCAAATTATGTTTATAGAAATAAATATATTAGTGGCTATGGGTTACATTCTAATGTATGCTACTAGTCAAAGCAAGGTTATTTTTCATAATACTCTAAATTTCTTGTTCCAATGATTCTCAGCAAACCAGGAGTCTTCTAATCTCACACAAAGAGAAATTTCATAATTTGCTAGCTCAGCCTCACAGATGATAACTATGTAACATTAGTGCACTATACAATGATGATTTCCTCTTCTCAGCCTCTTTTGTGCCTGGCAAGCTCAAATGCCTTCACAGAAAGAAAGAAAAAGAAAAACTTGTTTGATTAATATACCATGTCTACTATCGACTTTTTATAGTTTAATAAGATAGTCAAGACAAAAGGGACTATTTTATTAGTCTCTTTCACAGAAATACAAAAGAAGTCCTGGTGAAGTCAGATAACATTATAGGGTCTGCTGTAGTCTGAATGTTTGTGTTCCCCCCCTCCCAAGTTCCTGTGTTGAAATTGTAACTCTTAAGTGTGGGACCTTTCATTAGTATTAGTAGGTGGGACCTTTGGGAGGTGACTAAGTCAAGAGGATGGAGCCCTCATAAATAAAATTAGTGCCCTTTTAGAAAAAAAAAACACCACAGAGCTCCCCAGCCCTTTCACTATGTGAAGGTACAATGACAAGTCTTTGACCTGGAAAAGGGCTCTCACTTAAACATTGTGGCACCCTGATCTTGGACTTCCAGCCTCCATAACTGTAAGAAATAGATTTCTATTGTTTATAAGCTACCCAATCTGTGACCTTTTTGGTAGCGGCCCAAACAGACTAAGATAGGCTCTCAAAACAAATTTTTAAAAAGTGAGCTGAGACATGAATGCAGGATTTGTTCCCATTCTAGTGATTTAGCTGTCATGGAAGGTCACCTATCAGTAAAAGACTGGGTCAGTATAACTTGAGGATATTACATACAAAGAACTAGAAAATATTAGTTTCAAATTTTACACTTGTATATACAATGTTAGATTCTAAGAATATATTTTCAAAGAATGTTAAAGAATAATAATTTTAAATACCTTGTGCATAACACAAGATAACAAAATAAGAGGAAATGAAACACTTAAAATTTTTAAGTCTTTTCATTTTCCAAAGTGATCACAGTTGTAAGTGTGTGAGAAGTGGGAAGTCAACAATCACTACATCTCAGTTTTTTTTTACTTGAGTGGCAAAAAAAGTAATTGCTAGAATCATTATGACAGGTATAGACATTTCCTGAATTAATCATTTTATTCTCACACAACTGGAAATAAAATCATGGTCTTTCATTGCCATATGCCTTCTCATCATCCATAAAATAGATTTTTTTGTATCATTCTCCTGATACAAATGATAGTGCTGTCATGAAGTATATATATTCTTGAGAAAAAACCTTACTTTTTGAAAAATCAAACACTAAATATATCAGAGCTTATGGAAAAATAGACTTGTGTAGGTCATTCAAAACCTATATAACTTTGTAATCAGAACTCAAATAAAAATAATATAAGTATTAATTTAAATAGTAACACCATTCAGAAGACATAACAGATTCTTAAAAAATAAAGCAGTTGTCCAGTGGTACCAACATCACCTGGAAAGTTTTTAGAAATGTACATGTAGAATGTACATTTTTATAAATGTACATTCTCAGGCCCACTGAATCCCTAGTCTACTGAATCAAAAATTCTGGGGCAGGACTGAACAATCTGTGTTTTATCAAGCCCTCCAGGTGACTGCAACACAATTTAAGGTTAGTGAATCACTGTACTACACTATATAAAGGATTTCACCTTTCAAAGTAATAAAGAAGTGAAATTGTTAGATGGCAATAAAATAAGAAAATAATTCAGATCGTTAAATTATGGAGTCGATGGCAAAATATACAAATGCTTGGTAAGTAGGCAGCCTCTAAATGACTCCCTATGTCTCAGCTTCCTGATATCAATGCCCTGTAAATGCAGTGAGACTTAGTGACTAGCTTCTTTAATAAAGAGAATACAACAAAAGTAATGGGGTATTACTTCTGAGATTAGCTTCTGTCTTACTTCTCTCGTTCTTTCAGTTGCTCACTGCTAAATTCTGAGCTGTCCACTTGACAAAATAGCTTGGATCATCAACCAGGGAGGAACTGGGGTTCTCAGCCCAAAAACCCATGAAGAGATGAAGCCTGCTAACAGCCACACATAGGAAAGAGCTTAGAAATGAATTTTCTCCCAGTTGAGACTTGAGATGATTGTAGCCCTGTGAGAAATCCTTAGCCTGAGGCCCCAGCCTAGAAGTTCCATATGCCTGACCCAAAGAAGCTATTTAAAAAAATAAAGTTTGTTGTTTTAAGACACTAAGTTTTAGGGGGTAATTTTTAATATAAACTGAGGGGAAGAAGTTCTGGTAAGTGGGTAGACTGTACAACACCATGTTTCTCTGCAATTAATGTGCTTTGTATTCAGTGCTGTTATTTGATGAATAAACCACAAAAAGCACGGGGAGGGGGATCACAAATGATCACATGCAACTACACATGTTATTGACGTCATCCCTCACAAACTGACTGTGTGTGAGCTAATTTACTTCACAAAAACATGTATTTCATGGTGAGTCTGTTTTCCCAGAAGTAGCAATGTTTTTCTTAAGAATAATCATGAAGCTTATTAAAGTACATTTCAAATTTCTAGGGTTTAATCCACTCTTATGATTCCTTTAAGAATTACATAATGGGTATATTAAGATAGGTACATTTTTCTATTTTGCCATCATTTCCTTTTCTTTCTTTTTTCATCCTCCTGACAAGGAGTTCTTTGGTAGAATATTAGGGAGAAGATTTTGGTATAGTAATGCATCAAAAAATAATTACTGTCAAAAATATGAACAACAGGAATTGCCTTGCTCTAGGAAAAGGACTTTGACACTCTGAGCTTCATCTCATCGTGCTCTGCCAAATTTATTCAATATTTATTTCTTTCCAGAAAGAAAAGACTATATCTAGGATTGAGGAAGGGTGGGGAAACTACAGAGTGAAGGAAAAGACAGGTGGATGTGGCAGTAGTGAAATAGGAATTGAGACAATAAAAGAGATTCCTAGATAAACTTCCAAGGAGAATTCTATGGAGAAAAATGTGATTTGATGGAAGAGCAGGAAATATTTTGCATCACATTTTGGATGCACATATGCTCATCATCAGTGCTTAAATAACACTGTTTTATTCCTCATAATGACCTACATACATGCACAGCTTCCCAGGCACTGTGAACCAACTGAAGAGTGATATAATTATTTTCATTTTTTATCATCCACTTGTCTCACATGTCAAATTGTAAATGTATCAATGTGGCCCATTTAAATGAGATAATGTATGTAAAATATTCTGAGTGCCTAAAATATTAAGAGTATTCAACAAGTATGATTAATTAATTCTGTCACTTAATTTTAGCATATTGTTTAAAGATATGACTACAGTAATTCAATAAACTTCAATTAATTAGAACTCAACTGAATAAACGGCATTTTGTTTTAATCTACAATTCATTCTTCCTGAAATAAGCTAATAAAAGGAAAATATTTTATACTTTCTGCTACAGGAATCTGAAACTAAGGGAATCCCTGCTCCGGACATGATCTTTTAGGGATCCAGTAATATGTACTAACAAGTCCAACACCAAATCTAACAGCAGGGAAGCCACTTGGAGTCAGTCTATCTTTCTTTACATCAATAGCATTTAATAAATAACTTTAAAAGCTGAGCATTATGCTAGAAACTAAGAAGAAAGGAAGACAAAACCAATAAAGATAGCTCCTGGCATCATGAAGCCAAGTCTGAAGAAGACAGACAGACAGACCTTAACAAATGAATACAGGTCGTTAATGAAGTAAGTGCAAATATGAAAATATTTGTTCAAAAGTAAAAGGTGTGGATGACTTGAGTCACTTAACGGATTGCTACAAGTCACTGTATCTCAAATACATAACAATGACTTTATGTCAAAATCAGCAATTATCTTCCTAAAACATTGAATAAGGATTTCCTGTCCTAACTGTGACAGAATCTCTGATAATGAAGAAGAATTTTCATCCCTTTCTGGGGAAGGGATCAAATGGAGGTTTCCAAGTGTTCAAATTAGGGGGCTCACTTCTTGGGAGCAAACAGAGCAAAAAGCTAAACATCTTTTCTACTATTCTGAGAAGTAGGAGTAGAAATATTTTTCCAGACTTTTGCTTATCAAATTCTGATTTCCTTCGTTGTAGCACCCTTGGACAATCAAACAACCCACATCTCATCACTTTTTTGAACGTGTAAACCTGAATTTCACCACAACAATCACCTGCATCCAGCCTGCTATCACTCAACCACCCAGGTCTCTGTGTGATTAATGAGACTGTGGCTAAGGGCTCAACTTCAAATAGAACAATTTGTTTCTATCAGTAATAAAATATTTTTGAAACAGATTCTTGGGGTCAATATGCATTCAGTATAATTATCCTATCTTCTACAATTTTAGTATTATTTTACAGTATGATCAGTGATATCCAGAGAGAAAAAAAAAAAAAAAAAAACATCCAAGGCACTAAGAATTGAAGAAATATATTGCTTTCATTTCATTTAAAGCATTGTCTAAAACCAGGAACTAGACCATATTTAAGAATATTTTTTAATAACAGATTAAAATCAAAGTGTTTTTCTGGCTTATTTGTTATACTCTCTGTTCCCTCTGCTATTCAGCTAATCATAATTGATGTAGTAATATGAAATTAATGTAGGGATTATGTTTCAAGGCATGAATCAGTTCCAACAGGTTGTAATGTAATAACTTATTAGACTAATTTTAAAAAAGGTTAGAAAACCCATGTAATATCTTGCACTACAAGTAGAGTCAGCATTAATTCAGATATGCACTGTGAAGCTTATGTTAAGGATAGATAATAGGTATTAATAAACTAAAAAAACACAAAAACTAAAAATATGCACTCTAAATGGGGTAATTTTTACCTTATTGACTACATATTCAAAATATAAGTCTTGGGTTTTTTTAAGAAATAAAAAGAAAAACAAAACCCTAAAATCCAAAAACATAGTGCTTGTCTTTTTAAGCCAAAAGCTTAAATAAAAACGAAAAAACTTAACTTAAAAATAAATCATTTTTTCCTGAACATTAAACCTAAATGATCACCACACATAATAGTCCTTATTTAAAAGAATTAAATAATTTTCAGCTTATACGCTAAATTAAAGGCAAAAGATTTTCCACCATGTTTAACAGAAATATATTGTAAGATCAATGATGAGTTTAACAGACACTTATTAAATACCTCTGTCTCTTTAAAACATTGGGATAGATATAATATGTCCACTGGGTTCATGAAACCAGTTCCCTGTTTTAGAATATAAATCCTGAATTCAACAAAGCAGTGTAAAATCTTGGGTTTAAAAAGTGACCTAGGGAATTAATTAAAATTGTGTATTTTAATGTATGCCAATCTACCTGATCTAAATGTCAACACTTGAGTTATCAACAGAGCTCTCCACTTGCCAGGCATGGTTATGAGAAAATGGAGTAAATATTATTGCAAATTTCTTATAAAAAATATGTTATTTCCAGCCCTTTAAACACAAATTAAAATCATGTAGTGTCAAAATAAACTAAAAACAAACAAAAACCAAAAAATAAACAAAAAAATTCAGACATGCTTGACTGTCAAAACCCATCACGGTGCTTATGAACTACATTTTTAAAATTTAGACAAGACCACAAAGTAGACACTTTCATTGACAACCTCACTTTCAATAACTTGCTTCATTCCTCAATCGATTATTACTCCTTTTATCCTTTCCAGTACTCCAGGGTTGTCCCCTTAAAGATTTTACACTGCTCAGTTACATCTTTTAAAGTTTTAAGTAAACAGCACATATCATTCCCTGTGAAGTTTACACAAAAGAACCTTCTGATTCATAGATTTAGTAGTTGTATTAGTCTCTAAACTTGGCTGTGTTTGTTCTAGATTCTTCATGTTTTCAGTATCAAAGAGAGTATCTCTTGTCACTTTTAAGCAAAGAATGTAGTTCTGAAAGAAAAAAAAAGAGGAAAAAGAACCTATGACATATTCACTGCCATAGTCAAACTTGTACAAGGGGTGTACAAGTCAAATTTGTACAGGCAGTCACGGAAGTTAAAGAAGAAATGGGCCTTTCACAACCAAACTGTCTGTTTCCTATTAAGTTTCTGCTTCTTCATCTACATTTTGTTTATGCCTCTGAAGTTTCTTTTGGAAGATATTGATGTGATGGTAGAAGTAAAAACTTGCTTTAAGCACTCATCATACAAATTAAATTTTAAGTAAAAGCAATTGGTATTGCTGTTGAGTAAGTTCTTCCTGTAGATTGCTCAGACACTCTGTAAAATTGCCTGCTGACCTAGTCCATGGACCAGAGATGCCTGTGGCCTGATAGCCAATAGTATCTATCATAGGTGACATTTATAGTGCAGAGCTCTGTGCAATTGTGCCAAAAGTAAACAGCAACTGCAAACAGGCTCTTTGAGATGATATGATATATTAAATTATATCTTGCACTCTCAATTGAAAAATGAGCATCCTGGAGAAATAAACACTCCTGAAAACCAAGCTGGAAAAAAATCAAAATTTGAAAGTGGCTAGGTACTTTTATTTTGCTAACTGATCATGTAAAAAGGCATAAAGTTGGCATATGCACACTTATGAAATGTAAAGTGCATCCATCTTTTTAATGTTTTAGGTTTGGTTTTGCGATATAGACAGAATCATCTCCATTTTACAGATGAGAAAATTGAGTCTCAGCTGGATTAAGTGATTTATCTGAGTTAAAACAGTTATTAAGAAGGATTCACATGAACATAACATGCACATATTGATTCTGAAGAATTTTCCATTTCTTTTTATCATGTTTTACATAATAGTATTGTTTAGTTCTGAAAAATCTTGTTTATGAATTATTCCCTGGGGGAGAAAGTGACTAAACATATGTTGTGATTTCAAGGGTGCCAGGAAAGCTTCTAATTCCCCAAAGTACACATTATGTGGGAATCTGTATCTAGGGATAGACATAAAATAACATATATCTTGGACTTGATTGTGAAACTTTGAAGCTGAAGCTGACCTGATGATTAACATAGTTCTACTGTATCCTTTTAGCCATTATGGGTCTAGGGCCAAGAGAGAGGATATCTTGTTTAAGCTCACTTCTAATTTTACTTTCAGACTTAGGAATAGAATTATAGCTTTTTAAATTTCAAGTTTTTGCCTTTGTTCTATATCACTTTGCCTTTCTTATCAATAACATAAAAATCTGATATCAAGTGATAATATTTTGTGACTCTGATGAATTCATTAATGCTAAGATCACTTTAGTCTTGACCTGGGAATCCAGTAACAGTCCTTATAAGAGACATAATGATGTAAAGTTTGTTGATATATTAATAAGTAAAAACAGGTTGGCTAGAATAACACTTTAACTTAAATTTTAATCAGTCTCAGAACTATATTACAGGGGAAAGTTATCACCTGTATTTTAGATCTGCACTTGCACCTGTATTTAAGCTTTTAATAGTGGAAAATGAAAATGATCAGAGATTGTAGCATTACTATATACAATCCATTTCCTTTGGATCTTTACCCAAAATATTTATAAGTTTGATCTTTGTTTCTTTTTACTCCCCAAAAAAGATTCATATTAAATTAACCAATTTTTAAAATTCTCTCAGCTAGGTTTCT